>NC_133771.1:149397065-149481776 GCF_003597395.2 Chelonoidis abingdonii
TGTAAAAACTTAAATATCTTAGAAACAGTAGCCAATCAGTTGTTTTAATTGTCATATTTGAATTCAGCACATCAAAATACATAGTAAATACAACATTTTATCTCTGAAGCAGACGACTTCTCAAAAATTGTAGACCAGTGTAATGGAGGAACACCACCCCTAATGCTCAACTGTGCTTAAGTGATGCAGTTGAATCCTAAACTTCTGCATTGGCAAGATTCAGCCCTGTACAGCCCCCAGTGTAGGCTAGGGTAGCCATCAGGGCTTCTGTAATCTGTACCCTATTTGCAATGGCCCCTAAGCATCACTTCAGAGGCACTGAATTGCTAAGGCACAGGACTACCTGGCCATATCTCCTCCTGTCTCCACTCTGCTTCCCACTCCTTTGGTCTAACTCTGGTACGCCCTCTCATTCAGTCATTGCAGCTAAGCTTATATTCTTGGTGGGGAACTTATGCCTGTCCTTGTGTGCCGGTCTCGCTTGTGCAAAGAGACAGCAGGACAATCATGGACCTCAGGTGTCTGTCTCCTAATTGGTAAGAAAAGTCTACCATTGATAAAATCTTGGGAAACTGTCTGCCACATGCCAGTAAAGTGCCTAATTTAACATCTATGAAAATGGACCCAAGTCAGACTGCCAAAATTGGCATATCTGATAATGGTATGAGAAGTAGTAAACCACTGAAAATTGTATTGGAAAAAGGTGTCAGCTGGCACATTCTGAACAGAACTCAGAGGCACACTTGTTCTCACATTTGTACTGAGAAAGATCCAGCAGAATGTTACAACATTTAGCTACAGCACGGGGCCAGACTGCACCTGACCACAGTGTACAGGAGAGGCAACAAGGACATTCTCTCTCCTCTGACATCCTTGCACAGTGGACAGGTACAATAGGAAGCACATAAAGCTAATGCTACAATTAGTAACAGCCTTTACAAACTGTGTAGAAGATAGCATCACTATCCTTCTACACCTGCCAGCAAACCAAGCTCGGCATGGAGGCAAGCATGCATCACACTCTTTTTAAGGATGGTGGAGGGACTGCAGACTCTGGTGCATTGGAGCATTGTTCCTGCCTGAGACATAATGCCTCCTTGACTCTCACTGGAGTTGTCTGGTTATGCATTACCCACAGTGAGGGGCTGATACTTGATGGGATAACATGGCTCTTATAATCTGAATCATGTTGCTGTTTTATAAATTTAGGAGACGTCGTGCATGAATTATTTTGGATTTCTTTGTTTCTATGTGCTATTTGTGTGTAAATTGCAGGAGTAGGGGAAATTCAAACATGGGCATACAACACCTGATGGGTAATTTCCCGTGGAGTGACCTATATTACTTTAGATGGGAGGGCAGATATAAGATTTCTGCCATGGCATGAGGTGGCTAGACATCTCCTTTCTCTCCTGAATCCAGCTACAATACAATAACAACCACTTGGAGTTTAATGCTGGTGCTTGCGTGTAGCTTTTCCTTGATAAAGAGTATTATCAGAATGATGGTGTGCTAACATGTTATATAACAACATGGCTTTGGGGCAGCAATCAATTAAGATTATTTGCTAACTTTTTGTAATGATTGAGAGATTAGCAGCTTGCAATGCTCTTCCTAGCTCCCTCCAAATAAGCTCTCACTTTGTTTAATTAAAGTGAAGAAAAGAACAGTCAGAGCTAGGTCAATCCACAATGGATCAATTTTTTAAGGAGTGTGATTTAAATCAGATGCTGGCTACTTATCCTTTCAAAATGTGGCAAGTGTTCATTACTTAATTAGAAGATCTAGGACTTTCAAGCAAAATTCAGCAAGTTGTGTCTAGTATTTCACCTCCTGAACATGCTAACCTGTTAGTTTTAACTAAGATTGACAGGGTGGACACAATGTAACGTGTAGAATTGGCTGAAGCTTTGTATGTGTTAAAACCTCTTATTTTCTTGAGGCTTGACTGTCCATTATAGGCACAGCTCTGCATTGGGGGTGATATGAATCTCCAGGAGTCACTCTACACTTCCTTCCACAGCCGGTAGGGTGACCAGACAGTAAGTGTGAAACATCGGGCTAGAGGGTGGGGAAGTAATAGGCACCTATATAAGACAAAGGCCCGAATATCGGGACTGTCTCTATAAAAGCGAGACATCTGGTCATCCTAACAGCTGGCCCCTATCATGAACCTGTGGATAGGCAGGGAAGGCCTGCCCCTGCAGCACCATCCTCATGCTACTAGGGTTGGCTAGTGCAACTAGTGGCAAAAACCTCACACAAGGTCTGCTTGTGTCTGACGCCATAACAATTGAAAGTGATGCAAGAATTGGGCCCAATCTGTTCCTGTGGCAGGACGTTTCATAATTCTGTTAACATCAGATTTATAATAGGGATTATCCCTTTAGATCAACCAAGAACTCCCATTTGATAATTCTGTGAACCAGCCTGTTGGGGTGGAAAAACTCAGTTAAGTTGTGAGCTACAGGAAAGTTTGTTTCTAAGCACTTCTGCATTTTATATACACATTTTGACCTCTTTGCAAACTCCCCATCCCCCAGGGTATAAATTTTGCTTGTTTATTTTCATGGACATTTAATTAACAATGTATTGTTATTGCCACACTAACAGGATGACAGAGAATCTTGTATATTGCTTGCCCTTTCTCTCAGTGCCATAACTTCAGCTAGACCAATGACTAGGTACCATAGTGATGGGGTAGTTGTCAGAGTGCACTGTGCTTTCTATATTGAAAAGTGCACTAGATTTGTTATTTAGGGACTGGAAGATGCCTACTACAGTGCAAGAGAAACAAGAGAGGTGGGAAGATGGATGTTATATGGGCCCTGCTGGTATGCTGTGCTATTTCCCCGTCAAATTAAAGGGTTACTGTTATATGCAATAATAGAAATATTAACGAATAATAGTTTCATTTATAAATTTGTAAGGGTTGTTTGCGCACTGTCATATATGGGCTGTGTGAAGTCCATATGGCCAGTGTGCCTGCTGTTCAGTACACGTGCCCAGTCAGGGCCACAGTCTGCATCAGAGCCATGTGCCCTTTATAAAATATGTGCATCGTCCCAGCAGATTTTATTAAATATGCAGAAACTATAGAAGATTTCTATGTTGTTATCCTAATGCATTCTTATGTATACCAAGCAGAGTATCATATCTTCTCTTGCCAGCATTATAAAGAGGGAGAGAATTGATGTTTTGTTGTTGCTGTCTTAGAGGACTTATTTATCACATGTCTAATACGGATCACTTTGGGTGACCGAGAAACAATCATTCAGCAACATACCAGGCAGATGTACTACTTCAGAGGGCCAACACTTTCAAAAGTGTCTAGTGTTTTTGGGTGCCTCAATTTCTGGATGCTTAATTTGACACACTTCAAAAGGGCCTCATTGCTGAGAAAGAGTTGAGTGCTCACCCTCTGCAAATCTGATGTCTGAAGTTGGGCTCCCAGAAATTGAGACATTCAAAATAATTAGACCCTTTTGAAAATCTTGGTCATCTGCTTCATATAGTGTTTGTATTATCAGTCGTCTGGTGGATCATAATGTATAGCTAATGTTGAACCAAAGGTGCAGCTGTAATTAAAAGACTGGTCGGGATCAAGAGTAAAAATGCACGAATCCTGCAACCACATTAAGGGGGTCATCAACAGGACAGTACAATGTTGGAGAGGGTTGTGCCAGTGCTCGACTGCGTTGGTAACTCATTCCTGATTGGCCATGTGCTTTAAGAAATGACATAGGAGGACACTTGATTTTACAACTGCAGGAGAGCTTCCATGAAATATTTAATGACCACATCTGATAAATTCTCTCTTTCTGCATAATGTGATCTAAAAGAATGGTCTGGTTAATTATTCACATAGCACAGCTGATGACATTTCTTTCAAAGCATTTCCCAACAGTCGTTGGGTTCGGTTTGTAACCAGTTAACTGTCACACACTTTTCGGCTTGGATATATTAAAAAATGGGGGTTAGGGCCTGATACTGCTCAGTACTGCTGTAATTAAAAACACTGTGTGGGTGGGGAGGGGACTCAAAAGTCATTGGGAGCACCCATCTCCAAAACAAGAATAAGCCCCACAGGGCTCTTGCCTGGTAGTAGCAGCAGGATAGGAGGCTAAAACGGTAGTTCTGAAAACCACGAAGTAGTTGAAGTGTAGGATGAACAGTGCTAGAGTGCTTGGCAGGGTGCTTGAGAGGTTTGGTCCTGCTGGCTGTATAGGGTCTTCTTGCTCCAGAGGGGCTGCAATTAAGATCCTGCTCTCATAAGCCCTCATTAAGGGGTGTATGTTTGACTGCCAGCAGCAACCTTCCCATTGGAGATGTGCAGCGGTGATGAAGAGAAAGAGGGAGCACATGCTTCCAAGGATGTAGGCAAAGGGGGCAAGAAACCTCCTGAAAGATTTGCCTTTGAAGAAAGAGGGAATGTATCACCTGAGATGAGACCTCTGTGTCTCCTCATTGCATTCAGGGCTCCTCTGTCTTCCTGACTTCCTACAGCCAGGTGCCTGAAATACCACATGAGAGAAAAGAGAATGAAGGAACTGGCTGCCTAGCCCGACCTCCCATTCAACAGCCTTTCTCTCATCCAGCAGCCTTTCTCCTGCCTGAACAGAACTTCCTTCCTCCCCACAGCAGCTGACTAGCTCTCTTCAGGAACTGAGACACCCTTTGCTGCTGCTGCAAGGAGCTTCATCTCAGGCCTGGTCTACACTATGCGTTTAAATCGATTTAAAGAGTGTTAAATTGATTTAACCCTGTACCCGTCCACACTACAACACCCTTTATATCGATATAAAGGGCTCTTTAAATCGATTTCTGTACTCCTCCCCGACGAGCGGAGTAGCGCTAAATTCGATATTAACATATCGGATTACGGTTAGTGTGGACGGAAATTGACGTTATTGGCCTCCGGGCGGTATCCCACAGTGCACCACACGACCGACTCCTCGGAGCCACAACTCTGAAACCGGATGCAGGGCAGGTAAACAGGAACAGCACCCGCGACACTATATTGATGATCACATTACACCTGATGTGCCACGGAGTAGGAGCCTGATCCACGCAGAGCAGCGACGGCATCACAAAAATCCAAAAAGAGCCACAATGGACGCTATAATTGGGACGAACCTGGATCCTGATCGCTTATGGGGAGACAAATCGTTTGTATCAGAGCTCCGTTACAGAAGACGATGCCAAAGCGTTGAAAAAATCTCAGAGCTACACAGCGCTGCAATGAAACAAGTGCTACAGAAGCCAAAGAATCATAGAGACACATAGAGGGGGAAGCGGGTATACTGAGCACAGACCAGTAGCCCCAGTCACACAGCAGTCTCTGAAAAGTTTATGCACACATTATATGGCAATTCACAAAAACAAAACACAACCACCAAACAAAAAACCAAACTACACCACACACTATACTACCCCACCCACAAACACCCCCACCCCAAAACCCCAAAAAACCAACCTACACAAAAAAACCAACAAAAAAACAAAATCAAAATCACCAAAAAAAAAAAAAAACCACAAAAAAAAAAAAACAAAAAACAAAAACCCAAAAAAAAAAAAACAAAAAAACACCAACAACCAAACAAATAAAAACAACACAAAAAACCAAAAAAAAAAAAAAAAACAGACGAACCAAAATTAAGTCTGCAAGGATTAAAAACAACAGCTGAATAAGAGGAAGGTTACGGGCGACAAAAATAAGAGCCTAAAAAAATTAATATTATCAAAAAAACAAAGAAAAGTGAAAGAAGGGAAAGACATACAAATCTCTATTGAAATCTCATATAAACCAAAACTGAATCACACCAACATAATGCAGTAAACTAGAATGATCAGATGAGTAGACCAGAATGACACTAGCCAATACAAAAGAAGAGCAGTATCCAGCCATCACCTAACCCGAGAGAAGTAGACACGGATGCACCATAGGACTTGATACTTCACATGAAAACTGAGTGCATCCCCAAGCCTTACATTAATCGAATAAGCCGGGGTCCATTGAGGAAGAAACAGAATGCAGATCTGCAGTCACTCCAGTAGAATAGCGAACCACAGACACAGGATTAGGTAACCGCTTCCATCATACAGCAACTGGGGGCTGAACTTCATACCAAGCCCCTCCACCTATTCCAGTGTAAGAACAAAATCTCCGTAACTAACCTGCCGAATGATCATCAGCAGCAAGCACATGTCGGGGCCCACTCCCTGTCCCCACGCTCAATTCAAGTCATGCCCATCCGACCACACTATCACTCACGCACAGCAGGGAGGACATGCCCTCCCCTCATTATTATTGTCACTCAATCAGGTGTTTCTTATTTCACTGCATTTCTTTATACTTCATGACAAAAGTGCAGGACATATCCACAGTAGCCCAGAGTTGAGGGAGAATGCGAAAGCATGTGGTCGGTTGTTGCAGGAACTCTGTAGAACTGACAACAAGGAGCAGATGTGCTCTCTGAAATAACACTTCGCCCTTATTTAGAGGCAGAACTGACTCTATTTTAGAAACCATAAGGGAGGGAATGACTTGGGGAGTCAATCCCATTATTTGCTTTGCGTGCGTGCCTCCGCAGATTTCAGCCAGGGCACTCATGATAGCAGCGGACAAGTACAGAGGGAGAGAGATAACCGTCATTTCATTGCCAGTTTTACTCCGCAGTAGACGGTACAGAACGACTGGTAAACCATCTCTGCTATACATGCAAAGCAAGTGAATGCATGCGTGTAGTCTGGAGTATAACTCTCGTCCACAGGCATCCAGACACATACGGTTGCAGGAAAAAAAAAAAACGCCTCGATACGGGCACGCATCCGCCGTGACCAGATAGACTATGGTAATCTGAGGCATCAGGGAAAAACGGCGCGAAAGGATTGTCAGCTGATGTTTTCCTGGAGGAAGGAATGACTGACGACATTTACCCAGAACCACCTGCGACGATCATGATTCAACCCAGAATTCCAAGGGGCGGGGGAGACTGCGGGAACTATGGGATGGCTACGGAAGAGCTACCCACAATGCAACGCTTCAGAAATCGACATTAGCCTCAGACCAGGGACGCGCAACGCCGAATTATTGTGCCTAGTGTGGCCGCATGAAATCGAATTATAATATCAGTTTTATAAAACCGATTTTAGCTAATTCGATATTATCCCGTAGTGTAGACGTGGCCTCAGACACCATAAAGGGGAGCAGAGCATTTTCCATCACTTGGAGGGATTCCTGGTGTTGGCTAACTCCTAATTAATCAGAACAACCACACCCATGCTGGGAAATTACTGACTCCAACTTGCATGTACTTGCACAGTGAGGGTCAGCGAGAAGTTGAGGGCAAAGGCCTTCATGGAATTTGAATACACACTTTGGGTCAGATCTTCTGCTGGTGTAAGTCAACATAACTCTGTTGAAATTAACTGGACACTGCTGACTTCACCAGCCGAGGGCCTGGTCCTCTGTGTTCAGAGACATGAACGCTAACAATTGAACACTATAAAACACATGATTAATTCAATATTAAAGACCTTACGAAAGATCAGGTCTGCGATTCTATCACTGATTTCAAATGGATATATACCATTTAGTGAATGTCCTTTCAATATGACAAATACACCAAGAAGTTGAGTCTACTTATCACATCATTGGGCTTTCTACTTTTCAAAAGCAACTGGCATAATTGTTTGCACTGTAATTCAGTCTTATATTACTTTAGATGATTCATTAAAATGTATTCTACGATATTATTCTCATACTGGGCACTTTTTTTGGTAGTGGAATAGGAATGAAGGTCACAGGTCAAGATTATTTCATTATACACTGGCCGAAGATCTTTAGATCTGTGGATGAAATATGCTGCATGTTGGATGTTGGGATTCTGCTCTGAGGATCAAGTGAGAGCCAAAGGCCTGATGCTTGTCTTAATTACCGTGGTGTAAATCAGTAGTACCTGAAGTCGGATGAGTTTCAGTGGTGTGAGAGGAGACTTGTGCCCAAAGTGTTGAACTGATTAAACCCCAGGCTTTTAGAATCTGCTGTGATTCACTTTCTGACCAGATATGACAGTAGCTAGATACAGTCTGATGCTTAGAGATGTCAAACACTTCTCTGGCTCAGATGACAATGCTCATTTAGAGATAATTACTAATGTACACTATGTTATGCGATAAGGTGTAGCAATGGGTAACAGGAACACTGAGTAGCTATTGTAATACAAGAGATGGGCACTTGTACATTTATTTTCTTTGTCTTGATAAAATCTTCTCTGGGTGATGGCACCAACTCCTAGCACTGTAGGCAATCTCTCACTTAAAACTACAGAAAGTAATGTGAAGCAGCTAGGTTTATGCCATCTGTATCAATTGCCAAGGCCCATGATTTTTAGTGGAAACCATTCCTAATATTTTCACACTCTTGTGTAAGTGGCCTGTTCCATGCTCCAAAAGTAGCTCAACCACCATTTAGGTCTTGGGGGGCTGTAGTGCGACTCGGCTGCAGTTTGTCCCTCAGTGGGGCTGTGGGGTATCCCACCGCTTTGCTCCAGTTCGCCTGCCGGTGGCTCTGCTGTTGTGGAGAATAACGCACACTCGGTTAGGGGGGTTCAGACCCCGGGGCGGGGCTGAGTCAATAGTTGAAACCAGCCCAGGCCCTAGGTCAGAGCGGGACAACAAACACTGAGTCAGAATGCTCAAGCCCTCAGGCAGGGCTGAGCAGTAATCATAGGCTTCGGCCTCCTCAGGCCAGGGAGAGGGGGAGTCTGCCACCCCGGAGTGGGGTGGCAGGGGGGACGCAGGCCCTCCCACTCCACTGCGTCCCAGCCCGGGGTCCCAGCAGCAGCAGACACTCGCTGCTGTCAGTGGGGGATCCTGGCCGCAACACACTGACATTGGCTCTGGCAGTGTTGCAGCCAGACTGGGGTCGGCCACCCCCGGGCTACTTCCACACTCCCCCTCGTAGGGTACCTGAGTTGTCATAGCGTCACCGGCGGTCTCAAACACCATCGGTTCCTCTGGGTAAGTAGCCAATGGTAGGCTCAGCTGCTCCTCGGGGTAGCTGGCAAGAGGCAGGCTCGACCCTTCCTTGGGGTAGCGAGCGCGGGGCAGGCTCAGCCAGTTCTCCTCAGGGTAGCGAGTGCGGGGCAGGCTCGGCTGGCTGGGTGTGAGCTCCGGCTGGCAGCAGCCGCAGACGTCTGGCCCCTGGGGTGGCTGGGCCTCTACTGAGCTCTGCAGGCGAGCTTTTATACTTCCGGGTCTGTGCCGTGACCTCTGAGGGGCAGGTGCAGGACCCAGCGGCTCCACCCACCGTGGTGGTAGGGGAGGTTCATCCCTCAGCTGGGCTGTGGGGTATTCCTTTGCCTCGCTACAGGGCCCTTTCACTCATGTTCAAATTATGGGCAAGCCCTGTGATCTGATCTCTCCCTGAAAGCAGCTTGGGGACTTGCTAATGCTTGGAATGCTCATCTTGGGATTTTCTGAAGAGCTCCATGAGCTGACTTAGTTGTATCAGAGGCAAGCCCCAGCCTCCTATTGTTTGCTATCCATACCACATATCTAGGAATCTCATTCTAGACTGATTTAAAACACAAATGGATAGAGCAAGTGAGAAACAGAGATAAAAAGTTTGCATGTTTTTTCAGAGGGTTTGGGTCAGAGCAGAGAGCACTCTGACCGTGCCCCAGTTTTCTGCTGTGTGCCTTGGTAAGCCCCTTTTGGAAATCATTCTACCTGTATTGAAATACTGTAAACACATAGCAGCAGTTGAGTACTGACTGACATACCCATGTGAACTTAGTGTGGCACACAGGAGTGCTATCAAAAGAATGATCTTTATGTTGTGGTCCTGCTTGTGTAACAATAATCAAGGTTACAAAAGATTATACAACTGTCATCTGGCAATGTTCGGTGCCCACAGACTTCAGTGGCTACTGTTACCATCAATTCTTACTAGAATGGCTTTGCCAGCACACTGGCAGGACTCTTGTAAATAAAAGAGAAGGTAACAAAATGCCCATGCAGGTAGCAGCTTGCCCATACCTCTTGGTAGCATGTATGGATACCCTCCTGTTCACGTAACCATTGATCAGGCATTTAGTTGAGAGGGATAAATAGCATACCAGTCAAAGAACTGTTGGATGCATAATTTACCAAAGCACATTTTGGAATTTATGGAGACGTCTTATGGAACAGAACATGAACATTATTAGAAGCAGCTTAGTCTATTGCTATTGCTGCATTAACTACTGCAAGTAATGAATCTGAATATAGCAAAGCAGCACCGTATAAAGGATGTTTGAATCTTCAGTAAGAAGGAGCTAAGTAGGAACATGAACAAGATTCCAGGGCACCTGAAGGCCATGAAGGAGAAAATAAAATGCTATTGAGCCATTTCAGGATAAGATCACCTAAATGCATTTCTATTGCTCAACTGCCTTTCCTGTTTACTAGATATTTTATTATCTTGTGTTCATTGAATGATTGAAACCCAATTATTGCTTTGTTTATTATTATTTACATTTCAGCATGACACATGGAGGAAGTTGAAAGTTGTATTCACAGCAGAATCCTGGGTAGCACATTGAAATCCTCTTATTTCTTATAAAATTTGAAGGAGAAATCTTATATGGTGTACACAAATAGCGCATCTGCCTTTAGAAGAGAGGTAGAAACGAGTCTACTTGATTCAGCCTGGAGTGGAATGTTAGATCTGGGCAAATTTTTATTCTGGGTTTTTGTTCAACTCACTGACTTGCCGAAATTCATCTAATTGGCATTACACTATTAAACTCATAACACTGCAGTAGAAGCAAAAAAAACCAACCCCGCATTGTAACAATCTGAGTATGTCTGAAACTAAGAGTGATGCATAGCAAGAACTGTTTAGATGCATTCATTTCTACAGATCATATACTTTACAATTACTGTGGGGCAAATTTTCAGCAAAATGCTCAGTTACGGGTTTTGGAGTTTTCTTTTTTTTTTTTTTTTGCTATGCAGCTCCTGGTGAGTTGTGAGTCTAAATCCTATCACAGGGCACTGAAAATTTAGCTCTGTGACCTTCTCTCATCACCCATCTGTCCTCTCACAAATACATAGTATGAATGCAAAATAACAGACCAGCTTTAAAAAGCTTGTGTTTCCATGGCCTCTAATACCTCTTCAAGGTTGTCCACGCTATTGCTAGTAAACGTTATAAAGAATAGTGGGGCTGAGTCACATTGCTGCCCTTGCCTTTTTAAATTGCTCTGGGAGTATAAAGGAAGTGTAAACTCCCCGGGGGAGAACATCGGAAGGAGGGAATTCTTTAGGTGGCATAATTCTCCCCTAACAACTCTTTACCACACTCCTAGCAATCCTGCAGCACAGCAAGGGTGGTGGGAAGGGAGAGTGGATCATGCCCAAAGCATGTTGCTGCAGTACTATAGGAAAAACATAAATTTGAGCCCCGAGGTTGGCTTGAGTTAACCCATGGGTTATGCAGGACCCTGCAGAGTCAAGGGACATGGGAAGTGCAAAAGTGTCAGAGGTTGTGTCTTTACTGCAGCTGGGCGTAAGCCTCCCAGCCCCACTTGTGCTAACAAGCTGAAAATAACAGGGTGGAGTTTGCGGCATGGGTGGTGGCTTGGCGTAGCCACCTGACTGCAAGGCCGCCCACTCCCCTGTGTCCATACTCAGGTGACTAGCCCAAGCCATAGTCTATGCTGCTATGACCACTCTGCTGTTTTTAGCATGCTAGATTGAGCAGAGCTCATGGGTGTCTAGCTGCGTTGGGAGGCTCCCTCCCAGCAGCAGTATAGAGCCATCTCTGCACCTGCCTCCAGTCCTGCCCAGAATGAAGGAAAAGAGAATTGGGCCACGTATGTTTTACATTTGCCCAGTGCACTCTTTGAACTGTTTGCACACCATTGTGTTTGAACTCTGCTGACTTTGGGGTGTGAATCTTGCATACAGCTCTTGCTCATCCTGGATGTCATTTTCGGACAGTGTAAAGGAGGTACAATAAACTGGTTTAGAAAACAGTTTCATAGTGTGTAACCATGAACAGCGACTGTAAAAATGGCACCTCCTTACTCACCAACTTACTTGCTCCATGGGTGAATTCAGAGTGATACATACAGATTTTGCCTTCTGTGATGTGATAACTGGCTCTGTGGGTATGGGGAAAGCAGTGGACATGATATACCTTGACTTTAGCAAAGCTTTTGATACAGTCTCCCACAGTATACTTGCCAGCAAGTTAAAGTAGTATGTATTGGATGAATGGACTGTAAGGTGGATAGAAAGCTGACTAGATTGTCAGGGTCAACAGGTACTGATCAATGGCTCGATGTCTAGTTGGCAGCCGGTATCAAGTGGAGGGTGCAATTAATCCCATCATCCAGATCATTAATGAAGATGTTGAACAAAACCGGCCCCTCTGAGCAAGAGGGTCTGGATACAATAGATTACATCTGTGCATCCCCCAGTGAATGCACTGGGTCCTGCACATGTTTGATGAAGGCAGAATTGGAGTGCAGTGAGGTTCCACAGGTAATTGAAGTTACCATTTGGCTTTCAGAATCTTTACTGATGGATGAGAAGCAAAGAAGTCAGCTTGAATTTTGGATCTGAGGGCGAGTTTGCAGGGTGGGTATTAAATGGGAGGGAACACTTTTTGACCACGTAACACTTTTTGAGCACAGTTGATGAGGCACTGAGAGACAATAAACTAATAATCCTCTAAGGCCTGTTTTACAGTCAATTTTAAGAGTCAAACACTACTTTAATTCTGTCACTTGAAACTGCGTGAAACTCTTTTCAGAGCTAGTTTAGCTTTAGAGTGGCTTGGACAGGGCTTTATCTGCACTAGACCTTGTCCTTTCTAAAGTCTCTACAAGAGTTTGAGCCACAGGCTCTCATGAGCAACAATAACTCTTTGGGGCAGGGGCTGTGTTTGCATAGGTGACTATACACCTCCTAACACCTCCTGTTATCTTGCCTGGGACCTCTGGGAATTACCGCACTATAATTATTTAATAAGAGTAATTTGTTCTTTGTGTTTCCGTAGCACTTTGAGGTGCCAACCGAGACGGAAAGATGAGAGGGGAAATATCAATATCTGGAGCACTGAGTCAGAGTCATTAAGAGTCAGATTTGTAATGATATGTAGGTACCTAGAGATGCAGATAGGCAACTAGGGCCAGATTTTTGAAGGTATGTAGATGCGTAATGATGTGGATAGGTGTGTAGTGGGATTTTCAGAAGTGCCTAAAGTATTTAGGCACATATGAAAATTCAGCCGGTCCCTGTCTGCATCATTAGGTGCATAAATGCCTCTAAAAATCTGGGCCGAAGTGACTTGCCCAAGATGATGCTGCAAATCTGTGGCAGAGAGAAAAACTGAATTTAGATCTCCTGAGTCCTAGTCCAGTGCCTCAACCACAAGATCAACCTTCTCTAGTGACGATGATACTAATAAATAATAGCACAATGTTTTTGCAAATAAAAAAGCCTCAGCTGTAGCAGGCTGGGCTGACTGTCATAGCTGATTTCTCTAGGTTGCCTAATTTCTTCACTTCAGAAAGCATCGTTGTCCCTGAAACCACCCACACTGACATGATATTAACAGAGCAGAACACATTGGCATCCAGCTGTTGCTTTCATTATCAGCTTGTTCTAATTGGCTTCGCACAGCTATACCTTTCCTTTCTGTAATGTGTTTAGCTCTTTTTGTAGACTATGACTTGTAATGATGCAAGTATTCTGGAGTGGAAAATTGATGGCCTGCAATAACTCTCAAGTATGTGGACAGCTGGTTGGGAAATGTTTGAAAACTTGGCATACTCTGTGACTGACCTTAAACATTCAGGTTTTTTATTGTATTACTCACGCGCTTTAAGCTTCTTGACCCAGACATAAAGACAGAGCTAAGTGAAGTCACAGTTGTTTGAGAAGTGTGTGGATTATTTTTAAAATTGTTTTTCATTCAAGTGTTATTAAAATAGAGACCTACTATAAAGGACTTGAAATTATGGACATTTGGCATCAGGAATATAATGGAGAGACAGAAAAAATGTAAATGATGGTGGGCAGGGAAGGCATTTTGCATTTAGACAGTGACACTAATTAACAACTGAGTAGAGGCCCTGGACTGACTGAGCGCAGAGGAAGACAAAAGTCCAGATGGCAGGCTATAATCCAGAATTGCAGGACATTAGACTGTGTTACAAGGTGATTGCAAGGTGACAGCAGTGAAACTTTCCTTGAAGAGTAGGCTCTGACTGAAGCGTCAGAGGATGATGATAATGAATTAGTGGTCTGCATATAGCTGAGACCCAGCTTTAGTGTTAGATGCATGCGCAAATGTGGTGATGGGCTTTTTCATAGCTGTTCCTTTGTCATTAGGTTTCAGCCCCAGTGGTTTGTAACATGAATGCTCCCTGGGAGATGTTAACATCTTGAAAAAAGAAAAGGCCAAGTTTGTCATCTTTTGGAGGTGATTACAACCGTGAATATTTTTTTGTTTCATTTAGTGTGCGAGGCTTGTAGCAGCATGTGCATAGCATGCTCCCCCCGTCCCTTCCCTGTCTTAAAGAGTTTGCGGTCTAGGGTAAGATCGTGGTTAATCCTGAGGTGTTGGGGAAGGAGGACTGGCCAGAGTCACAGCCTCTGTGTTCTGTGTGGCACGGGTGCTGCTAGTGTGGTGCTCTGCTGGAAGCAGCTTTCTGGAAAGGGCGCAGTAAGTGGAGGGATGGCTCAAATAGCCAACAGACCTGACTGGAGGAAGGGGATGTGTACAGCACCATTTGAAGGGATATTGCAGATTACTCACCCCTCGCTTCCTAGCAGAGCTCCTTGCGGCCCCTTCCTCCAGGCTATGCCTAACAGGCACAATATAGCCCTCTGGGCCTAATTGATTGTACCACTCTTACTCCCACTGAGTTGTGCCTTATTATGTAACTAATGGATTTAATTTCCATACATTACATCATTCATTTCCCATTGATTTTTAGCAGCACTATTCATGGAGTCCATTACTTCTCAGAATGGGCAAGGCCAGCAGGACTGGGCCCTAATTAGGCTTGGACATAATCGGGATTTAGCATTCAGTGAATCAATCCTTAATGAACCACCACAGTTGTAACTCCCTATAATACATTTTATTACCTTTAAATTCACGCTGCAGCACTGATTGACTGTGTTGGGGAATAAAATTTCAATGTTCGAATAGTCTGGACTGATAGTGCTTCATAAAGTCCGTAGTCTGGGAGAGGAATAATTAAATAGATGTGGCCACCCCAGAAATACATAACTAGCGATTGTGGAACATATAAACTGCTCCATGAGGTCCATTTGAAGCTAATGAGGATGTCAGGTTTGCCAGAAGCTATCCATAGATCTAAGCCTCAATTTGGTCTTTGCCTGGTTGTGTTGGAGCATCTACTGGTGGCTGTAATAACTTGTTATAACTAAATTGTAGCATCCAAATTGAAAGCTCATCTAGCCTTGGATGTGAACCAAATCCTTGGATCCAGAGGTGTAGTTCTGTAGCTATATAACACGAAATCCAAACATGCCAGATTCAAACACTGTATTTGAGCTTGGTGATTCAAAATCCCATTATGAATATGAATTTTCCCAAAGCTCAGGATCATTAGATTCAGTATTCAACTTCAGGCCATTGTGGAGATGGGTTCAAATGACTAATTCAGACCTGGGCTGTTAGTTCAGGATCACCTCTAACTAATACAAATGGAGATGAGAATAATTCATAACACATCCCATCTTAGGCACATCTTGTCTTTTTGGTTAGGAGAATGTTCATAAACAGATCATATTTCTGTAACTTTTATTCTTTATTTAAATCAATTGGCAAAGTTTAAAATTTAAGCTTAAAATTTACTTTCTGTAAACATGTGTGCTATTAAAACTTGAGCATGTGAATTTCCACAGAAAGCAAACACAGAAGAGATGAAATACAGCTGAAGGAAATGGATTAAAAATTTTGTTGATTAATGGGAAATATTTTGCATTATTAATCCAGTTCTAGCGCACAAGTTTCAATGCACTGGTCTTCTAAGTGCAGCTGACTGAAAGTTTGACACTGAATGTAAAAGAATCTCATTATTTTCTGAAAAGCGTGAAGAGAGAAGAAAACAGTAAGTGTGTATTTCTTCTCTTTACTTTCATTGCAGAATAGCTTTTCTTGTGGAAAATGATATTGAATAGTCAGTAAAAAGGCCATTGAGCAAGGTGCCATATGCTGTAGTGATACCAGGTAGAGCAGTGATTATAAAAAATGTCCTGCTACAATATTTCAGAATAAAGTGCATTGAATCAATGCACTTTCTGTTTCAATACACTCTCTCCTTACTATAGTAATTAATTGCATTATATTGAGGTAGTAAAAACCTTCACCATTTCCGTTGTGTGTGTGATGACGGGAATGCAGCAGGTTAACAAAGAGCTGACAACAACGCTAAATAATTCTAAACTGAAAACTGCTTTAATATTTATAAAGGCCTGGGTTTAAGATTTAGGGTAAAGACCAGCAGGAAAAACTTTCAGAAATGTAAATTAAAAAGGATAGGTCTCAAATCCCACACCACATCTGAAATCTAATTAGAGTTTCTTAGGGATGTGCTAGCAGTTTCTAGCTCACATGGTTCTAGTGTAGTGGATTGTGGTGACCTCTCTTAAGAACTTCTTTTTTTTTTTTTTTTAAATAACAGAGAAACCAAATTCAGAAATGATTTGAAGCTACTAGAGGGAGCTGTAATCTATGGTCATTTGCAACTTCTTTGCTGTGTCTTTGGACACTGCATTTTCACTCCATGGGCCTCCCTCTGCTCTTGTACCAATGTAACTCAGTAAGTCAGTAGAACGACATTGATGTAAAATCTGTATAAATGAGAGCAGAATCAGTCCCCTTTACCCTATTCTGTTATTCCTTTCACCTTTATGTAGATATTTACTCCTACATTTTATAGAGAGTGGGTATAAAATGCTTACAAATCAGTATTTTGCAGTCTTTGCACAGGAATATATAACCACACAATATGCAAACAGGGGAGAATCAGGCCTATGCAAAGCCATGGGGAATTGGACTGTTTAGATGTTATTTCTTATCTACACTCCCTAGATTCAAATGTGTAACTTGCACCCCATTACCTTTCCCCCTACACTTCATCTCTGAATTTGACCCACTGAGTTTGAAGACAGAAACTGATGTAACTGATCTGTTGAAGGGCCACAAGAGAGGAATGTATGCTGGCAAGCAGCAAACGGGATGATGTAAGAATGCGTATGTTAAAACAGCCCCATCCCTATTAGACACAGACATTTTAACCTCTTCTTCTGGCTGCTTGCCATGTAAGTTCCCCTGACTTCTATATGCCTAGTGATGTGTAAGGACGTATATGCAGATGTGAGGGGAATATGAGTGGTGATTCTAGAGGAATATGAGGCTAAGGGAGTCTAAGGCCTGGTCTACACTAGGGGGTGGGGTCGATGAGAGATACACAACTTCAGCTACGGGAATAGTGTAGCTGAAGTTGAAGTATCTTATTTCGACTTACCTCCCATCCTGATGGCATGGGATCTACGGCCGCGGCTCTCCCTGTCAACTCTGCTACCGCCGCTCGCCCAGGTGGAGTTCTGGAGTCGACAGGCGCCTGTTCGGGGATCGATATATCGCGTCTAGATGAGAAACGATATATTGATCCCCGATAAACCAATCGCTACCCACCGATCCGGTGGGTAGTGTAGACATACCCTAAGGTATAATATCTCCCACATCACCTCTGAATAGACTTGACAAAATTCAGAGAGCACTCCTGCCTCCCAGTGTGCAAGGGGTTAATTCTAAGTCCACTTCCCCCTTCCCTTGCATAGATGGTCAGAGGAAGGTTTAAGAAGGGCTACTGGAGAGACAGAAAGGGGTGAAGGCCTGTAGAAAGGCAAGCCTCCATTCTTCTAGGTGCTGAGAGAACCTTTTAAAAATGGTTGCTTTGGTATTTATGCTGATTTTGATTTGCTCTTGCTGGTAAATCCTGTGGCTCAGAGGGGTTTTATTTCTGCAGAGACACTCCACTACTTACCATTAGTCTGAACGTTTTTGAACCTGTAGCACTCATAAGCACAAGGGATAAACTAGTTGATCTACTCTCTTCATGCGCAGTGCACGCTTCTAAATATGACCTACATGCTCCGAAAAAAAAAGCTGCTTAATTAAATGAAATCTGCTAATGGGAATAACAAACCCAAGACTAACCTTTGACTGTCCATGCTTACTCAAAGGATACGAGATACACATGACTTATACGGCCAAATATTTGTGAGGTTGTATTGTTGCTGGGTTCATTATTAATAGGTTTTCATCTCTGCTTCTCCGAATCAATGGTTCTTTGTTGGATTTAGATTTTCATTGCAATCCCTTGACTCCGCTAACAAAAGATGCCTGATTTAGCAATGACATTTGCTAGAGAAGCCTAGCATCAGGTGATTCAGAGTGTCCATTAATAGTCTTTACTTTATTCCCAGGGAGTACTCTTCAATTTCGTTGCCCTCATACTGTGCTTGGCCTGATTTCCTATTGAAAAACAAAATGTTTGCCCCCAGATTCATCAGAGGCTCTTAAATCTTGAATAGCGAGGAAAAACTCATTAAGGTCAAAAGCAAGAGTAATGAGTTTGAGAGAATGGGAACTTTGGAATCCTTCATTCTTGAATCCATGCCAACAGTTTTCCGAAGCAGCCTCATAGAATTTTGCTGTTTTTGTTTCAAAAACCCAGCAATGCTATTTAGTCTTTTAAATCAACAAGATATAAAGCAAATAGGATGTGTGTGTGGGAGGGTGGGGGGTTTGAAGGAGAATAGAACTATAATTTGTTACATTTTATTAATTTTTCTTGAATTAAAATATTAGTTGCAATAAGGTCTTGAAAATAATATCATGCAGGATTATATTACAAAGGATAGAGTATATAAGAGACTGACTCAAAATCATGGAAGCATTTCAGCAGCTCTGCTCCCTCTCAGACAATATTTTAAAAGAATAAGATTTAATATTTATGATCCAGTATCATCACCTGATAATATTTTAGGTTAGATATTAAAAGTGGACAACGTATGCAGGGACAGGAAAACCCACAAAATATTAATCACTTTTATATAAAATATCTCATTCAGTAACCTAATAGTAAATGACTATGACAAGATTCTTGGCTGAGAATCCAAACTCCTTTTCTCTTTTTCATTTTTTCTTCAAAGGAAAAACAAATCAGTTATTTAATTATTAGTCACATGATGCCTGTTCAAGAAGCCAAGAATGAGAAATTCAAACTTCCCACTAGAAGATCATCATGCCAACAGCCTTAGGCCCCTCAGACTGGCTGGCTGATAGATTATATTTACTTTTAATAAGAAAATACCATTTTATTTATATATATATGTCAAGGGTGACTAAATGTGGGCTGTAGAATTCACTACTTGCATCCCTTCCAACCCTGATAGTCTATGATTCTATGAATGGGATTCACAGAAGTCACCATGCTGAAGGAAGAGCTGCCTAAGCTAGCTAATAGCAAGTGCTGAGGAAAGGCATAGAGGCCCCATCCTTCAAAGGTATTTGGGTACCTAACTCTGGGCTGACATTAGGTCATAAACCCTCTCCTGGAGTTAGCTGCCTAAAGTGGGTCAGTTCTTCTTATAGAAAGCAAGAGACTTGCTTGATTATCTATGCAAAATGGAACAGCTTCAACAAGAAGAATTGAGAGAGACCCACTTCAGAATAGCCTCTAGGCCAAGCACTCTTATAGAAAGTGTGAGACCTGCTCAGGATCACATAGAGATCTGGGTCTCCCAGATCCCCGGAGAATGCCCTAACCAGGCAAGGCAGGTGGGGGAACACATAGTTTGAGAATCCTGGTGGGACTTAGACATGCAAACAGCTCAATGACAGCAGAAATTTAGGTGGTTATGAGCATGCCTGCTGGCAAAAATGTAAGCACTTTGGGGACTTCATGGGCAGAAATTTAGGTGCCTACATCATTAGGAAGAAGCTGAGCAGGGGTTTTGAGGATCTCAGCAGCATCTAAAGTTTGCACATAGGAGCCTAAAGTAGGCACCTAAGTCCCTTTCTGGGTCTGGCCCTGTGTTCACGGAGTCATTTATGCAACTACATTGAGACATCTTCTCTTCATTAGCCTAAAGAAAAACGTCGATAAATCATTTGTTATTTTTTTCATTTTCAAAAGGTCTTGTATAAAATTGCTGTTCCTAATTGTTGTCACTTTGCACATCACAAGAACCTTTTCTGATAGAGTTTAAATGAATAGCATCCTTAGTGTGGTGTGTTCTTGGAACCTCTCTCAACTGAATTCCACATGTTTTTTGCGAATATCTCCCTTGACTCTTTCTTCTCTTACTCTAGTGTTTAGCAGCTTTCTACTTTCACCTGTTTTTACAGGGAAGTCAGTCAATTAATCTGACTTTTATGTTGTTTGAGAACTTTATCAAAGTTGGCGTCATATTTTAAGACTGAACCTTCTATGTCAGAAGCCATAGATTGATGTCTAGCTTCGTATAAGTTCCCTTTCCATTTTTGGCATTTTGAACTGGATACTTGTAGTGTTCCAAATCTCTTGTGCAACATTCAATCTGTGATGACAACATGAAATCTGCCAATGCAGCTTCCAGATTGCTAGGGTGGCTTAAGCAGGAGCAGATGAAGGTCTGAAATCCTTAGGTATGTGTTGCCAAAGAGTAATCCACATAGGAAAGTAATGTTTCATTCCACATAATAGACTCACTCTCTGCTAGGTGACTCCAATTGTAAGGGCCTATCTATAATACTGTCTATCACTCTCTCTGGTAACTATCCCATCTGATGGTCCCCATTACAGTAGTATCTGAGCACCTCACAGTCATTAATGTATTTATCCTCACAAAGCTCCTGTGGGAGAGGGAACTGATATTTTTCCTGTTTTACAGGTGGGGAATTGAAGTGCAGAGATAAGTGATTTGCCCAAAGTCACCCAGGAAGTCTGTGATAGCGCAGGGATTTGAACCTGGTCCCCTGTGTTCCAGGCTAGCTCCTAACCATAGGACCATCCTTTCTTTCGAGAGTAGAAAAATTCCAATTCGGTAGTGGAAAATCAGTGAATTTCTGAAATATATTGCATTTCAAGGTAACCGGGTCTATCTTGTCACTTACCCATGCCTATTCCAATCTTTCTTACTGAAGGACTGAGCACATAGTGTGATCAGTGTAAAGGAGCTGAATTCCAGGGTACTGAGTACTCACTATAGAGCTAATCATTTCCAATATTTTTATATCTTCCCACCACATAAAAAATAAAACCATCCTCCTATTTGTGGCAACAAATGTACACGTTAAAAGTGTAACTTTAATAGATTCCTGGTCATGTAGCTGAAGGCCTGATTCTCCTCAGTTACACTTGTGTAAATCAGGAGTAGCTCCTTTAAAGTAAATGGAGTTACACTGGGGTGAAAACAGTACACTTGAAATCAGAATTAAGTCTTCTTCAGTCTTGTGCCTTGGAGTGAGATGAGATGTGACAATGAGGTGTCGCTATGCATGTTATGTGCTGTTGCTTACACAGAACTTTCTGTGTTTGTTTTAACCCAACTTCCTGCCAACTGCCCTGTGACACGCTTAACTCTAGATTGAATTTTTATGTCATAATGAGAATTATGTTGGAACTGAAACTCCAATAACTTGAACTTGACAGGAAAGGTGAAACTTTTAGATTTCTTCTAACCAAGCTTACTGCCAGTTTGCTCCAGGGAATTGCAATGTAAGACCTATAAATATAACACATGAATCCTGCAAGTCTGCTTTAGAAATGAAACAAGTAGAAACATGAATCCTCATGCCCTGGCACTTGCTCCTGATCTACAGCGTGGGGTTTACTTTGAAATTGAAGCTACCCTATAGACAGAAACTAACAGTGTGGCAAAACATTGGAGGGGGAAAAAGAACCAGTATTCCAGGAAGATTGTATTTAATGCTCAGGATACTGCCTTTTTAAAAGATCTTTGTCAGCACTTAAGAACTGGCCAGTTTTGTGGGTTCCAGACAGTGGCAGTGACTGTGTCTTTTCTATACTCTGTGAGGCGCCTAGCACTCCTTTGAGTCTGGAGAAATATTGCTCCTAACAACACAAATAACCCAGTGCAGGCAACAGGCCAACGGCTAATTTCTCTGTTTATTCACGGAATAGGTACGGTGCAAGCAGATGCAAGACAGGATTCCCCAGAGTATCTTGTTAATGCACCACCAGGCCTAACCTGGAAGTGTGAAGCCTGTCTAGGCTCTGAAAACCTTTTTAAAAAATGTGTTGGGTAACATGTTTTAATTAAATGCTGTTTAACAATGTGTTAGCACTAAATGTAGACAGGGCTTAACATCTTTAAACATGTTAGATGGTCATGGCCAACAAGCTTCTTATTAAAAAAACAAAAAAAACTTTCCCCCTAATGATAGACAAGGTCTGAGCAGGTAGGTCATTCTCTAACCACATTCAACCACTGCAGTCTGCTTAGTCTGCCAGCAAATATGCCAATTAGCATCACCTGAAATGCTGGTTTTGGACACCCAGGGCCAAGTTCTGTTCTCACTTATACTGTGATAAATCTGAAGAGTAACTGCACTGAGTTTAATGGAATTACTCTGGATATACCTTGGTATCTGAGAACAAAACTTAGCCCATGAAGGCCATGGAGTTATAACAAAGATGTAGTTGGTACTGTCGACGTGCAAGAGGAGACATCTACATATTTCTCACACACTAAGACCATGGAAGACATTTCTAAGTGTAGTGAATTTTGGTCACTACCATCTTGAGTCCTGATACAGATCTCACTTGTACTGGTACGAGTAGGAGTAACTCTAGCAAAATCAGTGAAGTTACACTGTTGTGAGTGTGTTCAGAATGAGTTCCTGGTCTGGATTTGAATCAGTAATGTAGAAGTAAAAAGCTCCAGAATGTATTTTTAATCCATTGAGCTGTCCAGGCCTCTTACTTCAATAGCTCTTTAAAGGCAGTACTTCTGGGAATGACAGACAATAATAATCATTCTCCTACGAATGGGAAAAAGTGAAGAGCTCAGAATACTTCTGATATATCTCCACTGGAAAATGTCTTCCCAAAGAGGAAATGTGGCATTCTGAGTGATGTTCTACCAAGTTAGGAACAGACAAAAACAGGCTTTGGGTGCTGGAATGTGTGGTATGGTCCTCATTAAATTGTTCTTTGTCTGCTGGCTTGAAATGTTTGTCTAATAATAAAGAACCTATTTGATACCATCAGACTCTTAATTAATAATTCATTTTCCCAGAAGGGCATGCTTCTGTGATCATCTTTGCAGTGTAAGGTCATTTAGTTTTGGCTTTGTTTATGCATAGCATCATCACAGCAGTTTCCTATCATTGTTGAGTGTCAGTTGAAGCCAAAAGGGAAGAAGGTGTCTGCAAAAAGAAAAGGGAGGAGTAAGGAGAATGCATAAAGAAAGAGAATGAAGACAAATGCATAATCCTTTTGTGAGGGAGGGAAAATACGAATCTGTGGCTTTACAGGGCTGTAATATTATGTTGTATATTGAACAGAGTTGTAGTTTAGTCATATGATGATATTAAATATCACACTTGTAACTGTGGTTCTACAAAGCTACAGTGCAGTACCTTGTGGAAGCGGATGGTGTAACTGGACTATGCAGAGATTTCAGTCTTTTATTTGCTGGCATGGTCAAAAAACATACTCCGTAAAAACAACAGGAGAAAGGAAATGAGCAAGGTTTTTAGTAATGCTGGAAGTGTTTAGTATTAAAAAGGAAAACAGCTTGGGTTCAAGAAGCTTTTACAGTGTCTGTATTTAATATACTTTACAATCTAAAGATCAGCTGATGTCTCATGGAAAAACTGTTCAGATTCTGCCCACTTTTCTTCTTGGCGTTATTACTAGAGATATTGCCATAAGACAGAACTTTTCTAGTTCAGTTTTTTAGTTTAGTTTTTATCATCCCTCTTTCCCCCCCATCCCCCTAAGACATGAGACATCTTAATCATTTCCATAAAAATTAGGGCCAGGCTAGCCCTTGACAACTAGGTAGCTAAAATATTCTGTGCTGGGAGTAGAGCTGGTGAAAACTTAGTCTGACTAGTGAAAATTTGACATTTTGAAGTTTGTTTTCATTCTTAACAAAACCAAACTATTTTTTTTTTGTAAATTCCCTATGAAACAGAAATTCCAAAAAATTTTCATTTTGGAAAAAAATGGTTTCAGGAAATCTTTGAAATCCCGCTCCCCACTCCTCAGATTTTTAACTTTTTTTTTCATGGAAAATTTATTCAAAAACAATAAAATTATATGAAAAAATGTGGTTTCCAGCAAAAACTGCTTTGATGAACATTTTCCAGTTAGTTCTACCTGGGAGATAAGTGGCCTGTTATGACTTACTTTTTTCCTCAGTTCTTTTAAAACTTCAGGAGCACACTTTTGTGGATGTAACATTCCTTTGGGCACAAGAGAAGTCAATCAAACAAACCACCAATGAAAAACAACCTTTTAACTCAATTAAATGATAGGAAAAAATTGCTACAGAGACAGGTTTCCAACTAAGTACATGAAGCCTGGTGTGAGGGAGAAGCACAAGCTCTGTGAAGCTATGCTATATCTGAGAAATTATTTTGAAGCCAGACACTTTTTGGAGGAGAGGGATGAATTTGTGGAAGGTTTGTTTGGCTGCTCATGGAGTGAATGTTTGTTCTGCACCAGAAAACCTGTTTTCCTAAAAGCAAATAAACACATCGTTTATAGAAACAGGGATATCCTGGCTTTACCTAACCTCTCAAGAGGTTAATGGAGAGCAGATTTGAGAGAGGGGGCAACAAGCACAATGTCTGCCACTAGGGATGAAGGTGTCTCCATTTATGGAAATTTGGGGGGAGGAAAATGAGATGAGGCTCCAGGCTGGTGCTTGGGGAAGGATGCTCAGACCTCCTTCTTACATCATGGGCCTGATCCAGTGCCTTCTGAAGTCCAGAGGATTCTTTCAATTGACTTCAATGGGTTTTAGATCAGATTCTATCTGAAGGGACTTAGGGTATGTCTATGTTGCAGTTGCATGCGGGCTTTCCTGCCCAGGTAGACAGACCAACGCAAGCTCAACTTGAAATAGCATGGTAAAAATGGAGTGTGGACATTGCAGCATGGGTAGCCACCTGATCCCTTGGTCTAAGCTGAGGTGGCTAGCCTGTGGGACTCTCCATGCAGCCATGTCCACATTGCTATTTCTAGTGTGCTAGCTCAGGAGGATGTAGCAAGGGTCTGTCTACCCAGGCTGAGAGGCACACTTCCAGCTACAGTGTAGACATAGCCTTAGAAGCAATCTGGCACTGGCAACAAGGAAGGGATTGTGTGTGTGTGTGTGTGTGTGTGTGTGAGAGAGAGAGAGAGAGAGATTTTGAAGTTAACAGTACGTTAAATCAAGGGCTTGAAAGCAGGGTTTAGCTGTGATACTAGTGAGCAAGAGCTCTAGGGGCAGCTTTGCTGGTGCTAAGGGGTTCTTGGAGTTGTGGTGCAGATGGCATAGAAGTGGGTCCAAGTGGGTGTCATGGTGGTGGTGTTTTGTAAGGGTGGTTTGGGAGAAATTTGGTGGTGTCTGGGAAGAGGGCATCCAGGGTTCTGGGTACCATTTTGAGGGAAGCACGGTGCAGGAAGGTGTTGGTTCTGAGGAAAAAAAATACAAAATGCTAATTGAAGGCCTATTGTATGGGGACATGAGAATGGCTATGCTTTTTCAGACCAAAGGTCCATCTAGCCCAGTATTCTGTCTCCGACAGTGGCCAATGCTGGGTGCCAGAGTGGGGATGAACAGAACAGGTAATCATCAAGTGATCCATCCCCTGTCACCCATTCCCAGCTTCTGATGTGTAACCAATAAATCATACATCAGTTGTGGTTCTGCTTCTCAAGTCATATTTCCACATTTCAGAACGCAGAATGCTAAACAGTTTTTGTGTGACTTTTGTTGCATTTTTTCACCTCCTTGGCACTGATTTAAGAGTTGTTTTTTTTAATTTTTATTTATTTATTTTATTCTCAGTTCATAGAAATTGTGACAAAATAAAAATTCGTGTTTCTGGCTTATGAAGGAAAAGGAATATCCTCTTGCTAACTTTTCTTTGCTCAGGAAACTTGTGCATCGGAGACTTACCCCCCCACAAAAAAAGTTGATTATTTTATGCAAGAAATCCTCATCTCTGCTTGGGTTGTGCCAGCTGGCGAATTGCTAACCAGAGCACTTTTGACGAATGTACTTTTTTTTATTGGTTCATAGTTCATCCAGCTGAATTCAGTAGGGAAAGTCTTTACAGTGGATGGCCAGGCAGATCACTGTTTTGTTAGAAGGACATAGATAGGATTATTCCAAAGGATAAATTTTTTCCAGTTTCTCCTTTGAGGTTTTAATTAGTTTTTGCTATGTTTATCCCATGATTTAGTTGTGCTGCTTCTGCTCACCATTGCATTCAAAAAGTTCGGATAGCTAATGGCACTTCTCACCAAGTACAAACTATCTGTTGGATCTGAGAGCGGTGGCAAATGTTAAATTACAAATGGCGGCACTGAGCCTGCTGAAAGTGTTCTCATTTGACATTAGCACTAGGGACACCCAGTGTCTGCAATTCCAGTGCTATTTCCAGCCTGTCTTAATTGTTTACTGGTCAATACTTGACTGTTTACTGTTTTAATACAGCTGTGACGGCCCCTATACTGGTACATTGAGAGGACAGGGCACATGTGTCAACCACACATAAGCCCCGGAAGGGGTTAAGATGGTCACGTAGGTCATTTAACTGCCCAGGCTGCACCTGGAGGAGAAGCCAGGGAGCAAGGAGTTGATATATGAGGCTCAGCTGGGGAGGAACAAGAGGGGCCTGTATAAAGCCCAGGAGCTGAGAGCAGAAGGGGGCTGCAGGGAGGTAGGCTGCAGTCACTCCCTGGGAGAAGGGAATTGGGAGGTTGGTGAACCTAGAAAGGAGGGAAGCCAGGAAGGTGGGAAAGCAGCAGGTAGGACAGTGCAAGCCTTGGCTGCTGTCTGGAGGGTCCCTGAGCTGGAACCTGGAGTAGAGTGTTGGCCCAGGTTCCCCTATCAGCCACTGGGGATGTGGTGTCGACTGGGTCGAGGACAGTGGATTGCCTGATTTGTTCTGGAAATACTTTGTTACGTTACTACCCCTTGCCCCCTGAAGGGGACTAGGCTGGAGGGCCGAAACATGAAGAGGAGATTGTGGTTCCTGGGATAAGAGGGGTCTGCAAGACAAGAGGATGATGAGAGAGACTGCTGGAAGAGGTTGTAATGCCTGGCCAGAGCTAAACCCCAGAGCAACTTGGAGGAGGAGCCACCAATGGTGAGTGGACCCTGTCACAGGGTTGTTCACGTGTATCACTGTAGGAAGCAGCCAGAAGACTGACCCTGTACCCTCTAAGTGCTAAGTTTTCCTGCTGGTCAGCACACCTATGGCACTCTATAAATCAAGGATGATATGCTTCCCAAATGGAAATGCCAGAGGGTTCACTTGGAATCCTTTGTCTGGTCTCTGCCACTTTCTACTAGTTTATATTGGTTTTTACTAGAGAAGCAGAATCCCATCTTCAGGAACCAATATACCAATAGATCTGTTGGTTTATTCCTCAACCTATTCAAAGTACCCAAAATTTTCAACTGGGATTATCATTAGTGCACTCTTCTGCTGGATGTGCTCCACCAGCAGCCCCTAAGGCAGGCTGCTATGGATCCTACAGATCCACATCACCCTCCATCTCTCCAGAAAGGAACAAATGTTCAGTTTGACCTTAAACAGGTATCAGGTAGGTTTTCCCCCTCTGTTTCCAACACGGTCTTTAGGCAGAGTTCAGATTGTAGGCAATGTATTTGTAGACACTAGGAATTTGTGCTCTGGTCTGGTTGGGTTTGATTTACATTTTCTGTCATTCTCAAGGAACTGGCTGGATCAGGATATTTTCTTCCTAGATATCATCCAGAATGAATCTGGCTGCCTACCTGTCAGGCATTCCTGGAATTAGTTTTAGAGTTGGAATAAAAGTGTTACAGCAATGCATAACAGATGCAACAACAGATGTTGTTTTTTCTGTTGTTTTTTTGTTTGTTTTCTTTTTTCTTGGCATCTATGGGGTTACACTGTAAATGATCTATGCATTTCTTCCAATGTATTGAACCTTGCTATCCTTGATGTGTTAATCAAAGTTGTTGTTCCACCATGAATCGTTTCAGTAATGTTATTTTAAATCCTATGGTGATATCCTGAATGATAGCAATTGTTTACTGTGTCCAAAATATGCTATGCACTTTACAAAACAAATAGAAGAAGTGGCTCCTACTGCAGACAGCTTACTGTAGTTTAAGTTTAGGGGTAGAATATAAGGCAAGACAAAGTGAAACGAACACATGAAAAAATGGCCAGTGAAACACCACGTTGCTTTAGTCTGAGCCTCTCTGCTCCTTGAGTCCTTGTGGTTTTCTTAGACACTGAAATCTGAGCAGAGATGGCAAGGTAATATCTAAATGTTCTAGTTGCTTCATAGAAGAAATAGATCCTAAAAACATCTTTTTTTAAATCTATATGAATAGACCTTAATAGTTATAAGCTCTAACTGTGCTGTAAGAATATGGTTTAGATGTTTTGCCTTGACTTTGATATACTTTTAATTGTAACTTTCTTCCTTGCCCATAAATATGTATGCTTACATGTGCATGCACTTCACTTGTTTTTAAGCATTGTTTCATTTTCTGGATGATAATAAAAAGGCAAGCTGTGATGTGCATGTTTGTCTGCAGGCACCAAGAGATTACAGTGGAGTCATTATTATAATTTATGTGTGTGTATCTCTTGCTGGAGTTATTGTAACTTACCAGGCAGCTGCGTAATACCTGTTGTGTATTATTCCTAGTTTCGGTCTGATGAACTGCTAAAGCTATGGACACTCAACTGCAGCTCAGGCATCCCACAATGCACTGGTAATAACTCTTCTTCAGGATGAAGGGACTTTAACTGGCACACACAAATCAGTAGCCCACATTGGGGGGGAAAAACAAATCAGAAAACCACTGTTCCATAAGCTCAGAATTGAAAGAGCTGCATAAGTAAAATGACAGAGACTATTCATTCCAGTTTGGAAAGCATGAATAGGATTTTTGATGAAGCTTAATTTTCTTCTAGCTCTTCTCATTTAAAAATAAAAATAGATCTGTTATAGAACACTATCTTCTCATTATTTATTATTTGAAAAAAGCATTTATTCTTCCCCATCCAGTACGAAAAATGAGTCAGATCCTGATCTCAGTTTCACCTGGGTAAATATTGGATTGTTCCACTGAGTGCAGTGGAATTACCTCAATTTTACCCCTGTAAATCTGAAGTATCATCCGGTCCGCTGGCTTTAGCTACTCACATGAATGCTTCCAAATAGCAGAAAGTGCATTCTCAGACACACCACTGTGAATTTGAAAATTGTTTGCTGTAATTTAAATAAATCTCCAGTAGATGAAATTTTAATTGAAAAGATATTTCATTAAGTAATGTCATGCTTCATTATTGTCACCAAATGAGCCTTAGAAGCAGCCAGTGCCCTCTTTTACTGACTGAAATTTATCTCCCCTTCAAACTGAATTCACCTTTTGAATGCTTTCTGTTGTCCAATGTGCAGTGCAGTTTGGTTAAAATCACTTCAGAGTCCTAGAAAACTTCCACATTATCAATTGGCCTAATTTAAAAAAAAAATCAGTCATGTGGAAGAGAACGTTCAGTTGCGAATGCATTTAGAGGTCAGTGAATTACACTCTCTAGGACAATGTGTGACCAAAGAAAATATTCTTGGTTTATTCTGGGCTTCATTCTGATACCTTCACTCAAGCGGGGTATCATCCTCTGCCCATATAGCCCTGCTGGGGAGTAAGGCACTTGCAGCATGAATGACACCATAAAATTCTGACCCTTATTAAATAAACAGGAAGCTTCTTGGGAGGACATACATATGTATGATATACGTGTCTGAAGAGCTCGGGCGGAAAATAGCTAAAAATGGAAATGTCCTACTTCCCCATTCCCACCCAATTCGTTCCCCTTTGGCATATTCAGCATTGGGTGTGCAATTTGCATCAGTTGTTTGGTAGCTATAAAAGGAGCAGTTCAAAACATCAGCCAATCCCTGAAAACACCTTTGGGGCTTAAATATTTTATTTTAGTGATTTGCTATTGTGTAACCCTATCCTTTTTATATTTGTCTAGATTTGAAGAAGTAGCATAGGCCTGTTCAAGAGAATGCATATGTTTTAAAGGTAAGGGCACTGTCCCCTGTCATGTCTACATGTTGTGTGTGCCCTTATCTTTTAATGCTTTGAAAGTGTGAGATTCCAGTTATTATGCAGAAGCACAATACTTAACACCGCTTGATGGATTGTTAGAGGACAATGCAGTCTTCTAAATTACATCCAGGCGTAGTTAAACGTAAAAAGCTTAAGATCTGCCACTCCCATCCTCTTCTTAGTGTATAAAATATATTTTATACATGTAGCTTAAAAATGTCATTGAAGATCTTCAGCACACAGGATAGGACAAGTACTTTAGCTGCATGACATTGCAGTGTAGTTTTGTGCACAGTCTTAGAGGTATGGTGGCTGAGTGGTTAAGGCATTTGACTATAATCTTGAAGGTCATGAGCTTGAGTCTTGCTTGTTCTTACACTGAAAGGCCACCTTCAGTTCACTCAGCAGCAAAATGGGGTACTTGATCTTCTGGGTTTGGGCAGTCAAAGGTGGTCGGACATGATGCTGGCCGCATCACTCCCTTGTGCATTGTTGGCTATTAAACTGACATGCCTGAATTATAATGATCTGCTGGCACGGGAGAATCTTTGACAGCCCCTAAAGTTGATTGAGATTACAGCTAGTTTGAATTTAAAAAGGAAGGGGATGGGGCTGTGAGCACTCATTCATCTTCCCAAAACTTATTCAGTTAGATTGTTTATACCTCACATTAATCACTATTAGTGAACATTTGTGCAAATGGGGTTTGCTTTGGGGAATTCCTGTTAGTATAGATATTCATATGTACTGTTCATTAGCCACGGTTCGTCCTTTGTTTTTCCTTATTCCCTTATCCATGAAGGGTGGATAGCCAATACTCAAAATGAACAATTTGCAAGCAAATCATACGCTATGATTTGTTTGAGGAAAAACATGCAAAGAAGAAGTACATTAGCAAAAACCAGCATCGCAAACAGGAAAAAAAAGAAACACAACTCACTGTATCTGGTTGATAATGTATTTGGAACAATAATTCAACCAGGGCTAGTTTGGATGGTGATATATTGGAATGCACATTCAGTTACAGACAGGATTTTTTTTCAAGGAAATCCCAGGTTTTTGAATGCACAGGACATATTTATCTACTTCTAGTACAATAGCACCAGATGAGAGATAAGTGATGCTCTGCGGCTCAAGCCAAGATAAGATCATAATGTTATTCTAACTCACATTTTCAAAACTCACAGCAGGGATTTGCACTGAGCGGCTATAGAGAGTGGAATGTATAATCTGTTCAGGTATCAGTTACTCCTCCCTGGACATACTAAACTATTCTGGACCACATTTTGGTACTCTCAGGGTCTGATCCAAGTAATGCCAATGTAAACTCAATAGAACAACACCCATGAAGTTTAATGGACTTTGGATCATCTCTTGCTTTACAAATAGTTCAGTTTATTTAAGTGGCACCACTTGCAGAATAAGAACTTTACTCACTTTACTATTTCGTATAGTGCTGGTAGCGGGCATGGTGCTTTACTCGGATTTCTCACCATATGTTCTTATTTACACATTGATTCAGCCAGGTATTAAGCATTGGCCCAAACTTTAGCACAAGCAGTCTCATTGATCTTGCTGAATTGAGGCCTTAGTCACTGAAGGCCAAATCCAGTGGCTCTTTGCTCAGTCACAAAAGCCCCAAATCACATCAGAGACTATATGTCTCAGCTGCTGTGTGTGTGAACTGGAGAGGCCCCACAGGGATGGTTTCTGCAGCCCCTGTGTGCTGTGCAACTGGGCTTCATGAGAGCTCTCTCTACAGTAGGGTTGCCTACAGTCCCAAATTTTTCAGGACTGTTCTAATTTGGTACGATGTCCCTTGCCCTGAATTAATCTTGCTGGAGTTTCAAAACATTCCTAACTTCTGGAAGTCACTTCCCTCCCCATAAATGATAACAAAATTCATGTAAATTGCATTATGTCTTTTACTAGTGCTGGTTGAGTAGTATCACACAAATTCAAATTTGATTAATTTTGCCTAGTTTCCCCTTATGATCTTTGCAAATCTATTTAGATTTTTAATCTGCCCAGTGCACAGTGTAAATGAGCTATAACCAGTCTATGGAATAGCCAACACATACCTGAAGTAGGTATCTGAGATCTTAAATTGGTCATCCGAGACACATGAGTTTGTGTGTTGTTTCTGATTGATTGAAACTCTATAAATAGAAGGACAGTCCTTAATAGCATCCACTAGACCTTTAATTATCTCAGGGACAGGGTGAACTCAGCGGGACAGCAGCATCTGTAGTGAGTTATTAGGCGAACATTTGATGTGTGGAATTGTTAGTCTGTACCCTGATTCTTTAATGGTTGATAAGTGTTCTTGGTTGCCGATTAATACTAATTTAAAGAGCTGGTGGTAGTAGGGTTCTAGTTCCAGAATTAGACAGAATTAAAACTAACTAGTTCAATATCTTATGGGGAACGCTTGCGTGTAGGGAAAGGACACTCTCACTGAGGGCAAAGCAAAGCCTTAGACACTTTTATTAGCACAATAAGTAAATACAAGAAACCAAAGCACATATATCACTAATACTATACTATTGCTATTTGTTTCTTTGCCACCATTCCTTACACATGCTCGTCTACTTAAATACTCATACCCTGTCTTGGGGATTTGGTGTTAAGAGACAAAAGATCAGCCCTGTCCCTTGCATGCCAAATGAATCTAATTATTCAGATCCAGGTCGACCTATCCAATGACCAAAAGTGCCACACAGAGAACATGTTATATGAAATGGATGGGCTCAAGAAAAAGACTGAAAAGTAATAAAAAACATCCACTCATCATTGGAAACAAATTTGGCAAATGGAAAAGAAAAGTGGAAGGAAATTTTGAAGCATATTTTAGATGTCGTTTGGTTTCTTGGAGAATGAGAATTAGCTCTCTGTTTCATTAATGGCAAGCTGTGTGACCAAGCCAATGGAAATTTCTTGAGTATTGAGTCATTAGCTAAGTATGATCAGATTTTGGGTGGCGATGATGACTGTGTGCACAGGCTCAACATCAGAGAGTTAAAGTACCTATTCATCACTTGAGAGCCAAAATGAGTTTATTCAAGAATGCATGGGGCAAGTTATGAAAACTACTGTAGAAGAGGTTAAAGAGGTCAAATACTGTTTAATAATTTCTGATGCAACACCAGACAGCTCACACAAGGAATAAATACCCATGTTGGTCAGATATGTTCATCAAGTACCTGCTGGTAACTTTGTGATTCAGGAATATTTTTTGTGCTTCAGAGATTTTACCAAGAAGATTGGTGAATTAAATTGCTGAAATGATTTGTGAAGCCATAGCTGAACATGGATTAGAGTTCGGACTCTGTCGTGGACAAGCTTATGATAATGGTGCCAATATAATAGGAAAGCATTCTGGAGCTCGGGTGGTGCAGTATTTTCAGTGCAAGTCCACAGTGATGGGAAATTTTGAAGAAAAATGTTTCCTGATTCACGCCAATCAAAGGATGGTTCACTGTGAACTGCATGTGTTGATTTGTGTGTGTTCTTTTGCCAAGAATCTGAAAGGCTTACAAGTGGCATTGAATGAATTTTCAGAATTGAGCCTGATTGCCAAAACCAGAAGTGATATTGCTGGACTAGTAAAATACATTTCAAAATTTAAAAATGTTCTTCTCATCTCAGTTTAGCTGAAAATTCTAATCTCCATCAGTGAATGGAATCTGGTCCTCTAGCATCAAGATGGTACGCTTGAGGTTGAAAGAGACAACATTCAGAAGGTCCTTCTCAGTGAACTGGCACAACAGCAAGTGAAATGGAATGAAATGTATGATGAATGTGTGCACTGTTCAGCAAACCTTGGTATCGATCCTCCAGGGGTTACCCCTCCATCCAAAAACAGAAACGATGATGCAGGTGATCAAGACAAGCTTTTAAAGGACCACATTGTGGACTCTGTCAGAGGTGGCCATATATGTGAGTGCAGCAAACCACTTTTTATCTGTCAAAATTTTTGAATTTCTATGAACCCTTCTTGAAAAGAGTAAAAAGTTGCTCTCAGTGGTTTTCTGAATCATGCCACTGACATCTCTGGTGATATAAAAGAGGAATTAGTATTTCTCAAATGCATTTACAAAGAAAACATTGGCCTGAAAATATTGTTACTGTTTCATTTACTAGATGAGATGCATGAAGTCTCTCTGCAGAACCTCTTCCCCAACCTGACTGTTGCACTTTGCATATTTTGCTGCATACCAGCATCTGTGGCCAGTATGCTTTAAACAGGTGCAGAATTACCACTGAGGTCAGTTACGAGTTGATGGCCTAGCACCTCTTGCAGCTGAAAGTGGTCTGGCAAGATCAGTCAGTTTCAATGATGTTATGAACTCATTTGCTGCAAAACAGACAAGAAAAGCACCATTATAAGTTGAAAATCTTAAAAATAAACTATATAGAAACTTTTATTCCTCTAGGTTCTTTACTGCATTCTTCATTATCACCGACTGACAGTGTTCTCTTTGCTTATATGTGGCTTGTACTTCAGTCCTGAATACAAGCAAAAAGATAATGAATACATCAGTCAAATCTATTTACTTCTGGAGATGCTGCTTCTTTATTTACACAGATGTTCTTGGCCCTCTCTCCATATTCGGGGCCCCAGTATAATTGTGCCTCCCCCTTCCTCTGCTCTTATCAGCTCTGCTTCTGAGAAGTATTCATGGAACTGCCTTTTCAGAAGAGTCAAGTGTTCTTGAATAGATATTTTCATTCAGAATGGAATGCATTTATTGGCATCAGTGAAGAAATCAACCACAGCAGGGAACCTGTCAAGATGATCTTCATTTACTCTCTCTATTCCAGCAGACTTTTTTTTTAAAGCCCTACATTCAATTTTGTCCTGTATTCTGAGCACTGCCACAGGCTGCCCTTGCAAGCTCAGGTTGAATCCACTCGGTTGAATGGAAATATCCAAGAAGGAGGCCAGCTGTGCAAACAGTGAGAGGTCATTGAAATAGGCAGACAATGCAAATGAGTGACTTGACAGAAAGGCACTTGTGACTGGAGTTCTTATGGACATGTTGGTATTTTCCCTTGTGAAAGCCAACAAACTTCAGGGTAGAAGAGGAGCTGGAAATGCTCAGTGACACAACGTACAGCACACCAACATTCTCAGAGTTCATGGGATCAGCTTGGATAAAGCTAACTTGAATAGATCTTTTCATTCAGAATGAAAGAGCAGCACCCACAGTTTTCATTTGTGCTGGCATTTTATTTGTGCCTAAAGCCTTTCAGTGTAGACTCACTCAAATGGCCATCGGGGCAATGGAGGCATGTGTGTAACCAGAACACTCTATCTCATAATCTTTCCTTGTGTTCTGTTAGTGCAGATCCCAACACAACACTGCTACATGAGGACACTTTTCTGCATTAATTACAGTAGACTGCCTTGAGATGACAAATGTCTAGAATACACATTGTAGGTCCATATCTGAAAGATGTGGGCTAGCTTCCTGGCAAAGCAACAGTGGAAGAAGACATTTCTTGCTACTTTCACTACCTGGTTATCAAGGGGCAGGGATGAAGTTAATGAGACTTCAAAATGTTATATTTATTTTGAAAATCAAGAGGATACATGCATCCAAGGGAGGGTGAAGCTGGGGTCTTGACTAGCTTCTCCAGCATCACTCCTGTTCTGCCTGGATTAAATTTGAGCCAGGTGTTTTATTATTTAGGTGCTTACCCCTGGCAGACATTGTGACATGTGAGGCCTTGTCTACACTACCAGGGTAAGTCAACCTAAGTTTGCTACTCTAGCTATGTGAATAATGTATCTGGAGTCTATGAGCTTAGGTCGACTTACTGTGGTGTCTATACTGTGCTGCATCGATGGGAGACGATTTATCTTACTCCTCTCATTCTGGGGAAGTACTGGAGTTGACTGGAGAGTGGTCTGCGGTCAATTTTGGTGGGTCTTCACTAGGCCTGCTAAATTGACCCCTGCTGCATCGATCACAGCAGCACTGATCCCTGGTAAGTGTAGACATAGCTTGAGACTGTAATGGTCCCATCAGCTGAGTAGGAGATACAAAGCTGGGTGGTGTCTGCATATTGGTGGGACTGGAGCCACCTATTAAATCTTAATTTTTAAAGGAGTAAAAAAGTACCATTTTGACCTATTAAGTTTTTTGCTTCTAATCCCCTCCCTCTGTTGGTTAAGATCAGAACATTTTTGCATTCTTTTAAACATACTTTTAGGTATTCTGTTTCTTTTGTGATTCTCCCATTCTCTTCCCATATCCTCTACTCAAAGGTCCTGTGTCAGGCCAATCTATTTTTCCAGGCAGTTTGGTCCAAGTGTGGCTTTTTCTGGAGCTCACTGATGCCACTTGCAAGTTGACCCAGAGGAGACTCCCTCAAGTTGAGTGTGAACTACTGTCTCCTTCGAGCGTGTTTGGCATATTGTGACAAGTGTTCCCATCTGCTGTCAGCCCATGGACCTGGGTCCCTACCCTGTGTATAGTTGTACATTTTGCTAGTGCTGCAAGAATGTTGGTCCAATCCAGGAATTGTGTTTTAATCAATATTATGAGCTTGTTATTACATATTCTTTACGTAAACAAGGATAAATAGTCTCAAAAAGTTGTTTAATATTGTAAATTGCTGAGGTCTCAAGTAAAGGGGAGTAAACTATTAAAAAAGAAAACAGAAAATTGACCAACTGGTAAATTCTCCACTCAGTTACACTGAGAAAAACATGTCTCCATAACATCAAAGATGTGCTCTAATTCAAACAGGAATTAGTTCAGGGAAGTCCTGTGTCCTCACAGTGGTCCCTCTGTGAAATCCCAGTTTAGAACCAACCCCATCATTAATTTAAACAAATAAAATCCCCAGTCCAATTTGATCATGAAAAACCCAACTATATACCACTAAAGCAGTTTTATAATGTTTCAGTCCCATTTTATAGTCATACAGAGTAAAGTATTGAACAGAATATTCTCTGGGACTTGCTGTATGCTTCTTGATCATCTAAGGCTACATTTACTTCCTCAAGGCCATAGTTGGATTCTATAATAAAATGTAACAGGAGTGACCCATTTACATTGACTTAGAAGTAGGGATGTCTCTTGCTACTCTGAAGGAGGAAAGCTGAATCAAATTAGCATCCGTTAATGGCAGACAACAGAGATACTCTCATAAGACTCCAAAAGTGCAGAAACGACCCATTAGACTATGTAATGTTTGGATAAGCAAACTAACATTATTTGTATTTCAATTAGATTAACAGCTGAACTTGGCAATCACACCTCTGGAGGGCGTTTTGGGAAAACTAACTAATTGGCAGTTGTCTGAAGTAAATTGCTTGATTTTGGTCAATGGTAAATTATGATCATGTTAATTGAATTGCAATTTTGTCAATGGTATAATTAGCATTGCTATCAAAGTGATGAATCTGTTTACTGGAAAAAGACAACGCAGACAAAATATTTTAACATTAAATTCCCAGTTGCCAGGACACAATGTAATTCTGCATAATAACCATACCAGCTCATCCCACAGTAAACAGAAAGCATTGTTGTCAATAGAAATGGAGGCAACTGGAAGTGACAACTTGCTATGGCCTACTGCAGTGTGATTGCATTACATGCCAATAATGCAGAAAGTAAGTCATGTCGCCACAGAAATATTTCCAAGCCAGGGGCCCCATTCTACAAACACTTACTACTGAACGTGAACTCAGTGGAACTTGTCACGGTACTGTATGCAGTAGTGTTTGAAGGATCAGGCCCTGTGTTTGTGCACTCGGGCTCTGTAGATACTCAGATGAATCTTAATGGCTCAGTATTTGAATTTGTATTTCTGTTTTTGCTTCAGGGAGTCATTTAAGGGATGAAATAATGTGAAATCTGGCACTATCCACCTTCTCCTCTTCAAATGGCTCCCTGAGGCACTAAAAAACACACGTAATACAAACACACATGCTATAGAATCCAGGGATAGCCCTCAGCTAAACCCCGACTCCCTTGATATCCCTGTTTACCCTTGACCTGATTTAATGTGAGTAAAGCTCTGTGTTCACAAGTTCTCCTGGCAGTTTGATTACCTGTTGTAGAGTATTATTACTGCAAAATCACATTAAGGGGAAGATTCTTCCACTCCCTTCCCTCTCCCCCAATTTTTTTCCCCCCTAAAGCAGCACAAAGCAGATAAAAAGATGGTGTATATTGGCCAGCTAAGAGTTCCTTTTGCACAGGAATATCCTCCACTGGTGCAGACACTGCAGTGACATCCCTACTTGCAGGTGGAGAGCAGGGACAAAGAATGTTGCTGGAGCTCACTTGTGTTCCAACAGTCTCTGGCTGCCAGAATGTCCCCTTGGTATTTGTTATCACTGGCATAATTTAGAACATCCCCTAGGCTGCTCTAAATTGCTCTCTAGGACTGGATTGGCACCTGGGATCCCAAGGATCGGGGAGCTACAAATGTTGCCTCTCACCTACCCTTCCCTGTTCCCTGTGTTGCACCAGGCACCAAATGGCCAGTGCTAGGAATTTTGCTGGAATAATCTAATTTGAAATGAAGCTATTAGATTTGGTGCCTTTCTGTCTAGCCAAGCTATATGCCATTAAGCTATTGTAACCTTTCTTCATAATTCCACCAACCTTCTAATCACTTTGTGGCTCTTTCTCCAACTTCTCAGTATTTTTCTGGTAATAAACTGCCCAGAACTGTATTCCTAGGTCAGTCACACTAAAGGGTGTAACAAGCAAGAGTGTTCTCTTCCTATCTGGTAACATGATACCCTACATCTCTTTCTGGCAGACACAGAAAACAGCTCTAGGCACATTCATCTCAGTGTTCAAGAGTAGGTAGAAGTTTCCAAGCTATAATTACTTTTCCTTTCTCTAATGTTTTTATTTAATCTCATGACCAAAAAAGCACACAAAACAAGAGGTGTCCAAAATATTCCCTTATAAAAATAAAACAGCTCTAATGGAATTCACCAGATAATTGCTCTTGTCAAAGTCTGATATGTTGGAAAGGATTGGCAATCCAAAAAACTGCTGGCATTAACTATGGAGCCATAGGTATTCTATAGCACCATATAATGGCAATTTCACAGTGGGTTATTCTACAATCTAACACTCCTCGACTTCAATGGAAACTCTGCCACTGTAAGAAGTGCAGGATTTCCCCCATCATTAAGTGCTCCAACTAAATACTCTTTGAATAAAATAAGGGATTACACTTGAACTATGTGTCTAGAAGGGGGAAAAAGGTACATTTGCTCTAATTCAGTTGAAGGCAAGAGTGTGCAGCTGTGACTCATTTCAGTTTTATTTCACAGAAAAATGATACCCAGGGATGTGAAAAGAAACCTAGCATCTACCAAAAGCTAACACCTGATTTTTCACGGATCAGAAGAGCTAGCATGATTTAATACGTCAGCAGGGAGAAAATAGGGGTAAAACATTTAAAGTATCTGAATGTAAAGTTATACAGATAAGATATCCAATATTGTCCTTTTAGTACACACCATGCTGTGAATTAACTTACAGAAGAGGGGGAACTGCAGGGAGATGTGTGCGTTTTCCTTAACTAAAAACCTAGTTTTACTACTTCCAATTTGAAACAGCAAGTGGAAAAAATGAGCGATGGTGACAACTGTTGATTTGCAATAGAATGTGAGGTTAGGAAACATCTCTATCACTGGGCTGAAACAATAGCCTAACATGAGAGCTCAGTGGATTTAAGGGAATCGTTTATATTTTATAATGAAAAGTGCATAGGCTTTTAAAATGAGGCTTTTTATTTTTGACTCTGAGGTCTCATCAGTTATAGCTAGCCCACAAAACAAAACTGAGGAAGGATGTGAAGTGTCCTTTTGTTCTTCTACATCCAAAGAAAAGATTACTGTGAATGCAGCTACCCTCACTAGTTATTCTTAATTCATCCATACATTTTCGTGGAAAGAAGTGAACTGCTTTTATGTTTCTTGAGACACATATGTTAACTGTCAAGAGCATTAACAGTAAATTGCAAATCAATAAATCAGCATAGGTTTTACACAGGAGTCTACATAATTGACAGGAGATTTCTCTTTTCCAGAAGAAAAAAAGTTCTTTGTTAATTCACTGTCATCGCCTTTTCATCTCAATTTTTCTCTTCCAAATAATTACATGCTATTTTAGTTTCTCTTTACATTGTTTCTTAATTTAATGTTGTTCCTGATCCACAGCAGGTACAGTACATTCAAGTCAGGTTTCCAACCACCTACCTATTTTATTTTTCTATTCCCATCCCTGTATTTTTGTAACAATGTGGTAGCTGTCCTTGGTGATGATGATCATGTTGGTCTTTGTGTGGCTGTTTATCATTAGATATTAGTACTGTTCAGCAGTGCTTTGTGTTCCTTCAAATATCTGTTTTACTAAATCCTTTCCCTAGATATACTGGAACTCCAGTTCGCCAAAGGTCATCCTAAAAACTTCAGAAGGTTGAAATTTGGTTGATCATAGGAGCCATCTCTTGATGCCGCACACAGACTTTAAAGCCTGCTGGTTGGCTCCCCTAATTATAGATAGCTGGTAAGCTTCCCCAGGGAAGCTCTGCGGTGCATGAAGAGCTAGAAGAAGGGCTGGGGAACTAAGTAGATGTACTTAAGAACATAGGAATTTCCATACAAGATCCAGATTCAATAGTCCATATAGACAAGTATCCTGTTTCTGATGGTGGTCAGTAGCAGATCTTTCAGAGGAAAGTACAAGAAACCTTGTAGCAGACAATTATAGAATAACCTGCCCTAATGGGAAATCCTGGGCTGTTTGTGGCTAGCTTATACACTGAAGCATAAGATTTTACATGTTGATGCAGGAGAGTTCTATCCCTTACTTATTTTATCCAGTTTCACTAAGAGTGGATGTTTCATTAGCACTGTAGTCAAGTTTTCAATTCTACTAAGCTCTTGGCTTTAGTTCTGTTTGGTGATAGAGTCCCATATGTACATTTCATTGTCTGTTTCCTTGTTCTTGTAGTGTGAAGAAAGGCATGAGAGTCTGATTTATTTTTTTATTTGATGTATCCTCCTCAGTTCTGCTCCAAACTAAACTGTCTGGTTTTTCAGTATTCCCTTACACAGTTGTCTCTTCCATATGCCTAATAATTTTCATTATCTTGTTCTGCACCACTTCTATTTCTGCTATAAGATTGAGATAAGAGGACCAGAACATTTCGATAAGGGTGTATCAGGGTTTTACATTAAGATACAGAAAACTTTGTATGAGATAGGGTTGTTATACACACACACACACACACACACTTTACCATCAGTACAACTACTGTGCACATGCCAGAAGCAGCTCCACGCTTCAAAGCTTATGCAAAAAAGCTGGAAAAATTCAAGAACGCATTAAACACAAGAAAGCGAAACCACTTCCCTTTATAGTGGAAACATCTGGAAAACTGCAAGTGTACTAATTATAGTCAGATAAAATGTGGAAATTAAATCTTTTCAGGAGGATTTCTTAAGTTCTCACAGCTACTAAAACCTTTACAATTCAAACAGATGCACAAAGTCAATTACTGTCTGAAGATCTCTACATCACACATCTTGAGTGGCTAGATACTGACACTTTTGAGATGGAAATGGTTATGTTCCAGTGTATACAAGTTTGTTGACCTCAGTTCCCGGCTGGAAAATATTGAACATGGCAGAAATAATGAAAATAATCCATTCTCCAAAAACAAAAATGTTGCAAGTTTAGGACATGTTGCCTGAGGTTTTTTTTTTTTTTTTTTTTTTTTTTTGTCCACATAAAAACTAGCCATAGATTTACTGACAATCTCTTCGGTTCAACATGCTCACCTGAACCACTGTTTCCAACAGTGAACTTCATTAAGTCTGACACGAGAAATTGAGTGATGATTGCAGTATGTGTGGCACTAGAAACTACAAAATATCTGTCTAGAATTAATAAGCTGTTTTCCGAACCTCAGCAGCAGAAGTCTCATTGACTGGACAGCTTTTGGCACCTGATGCTTACTGTGTGTTGGCACCACTTCACAGTGCAAAAAAAGAGTTGCAATCACTGCCTCAGTATATAGTTTGTTAGTACCATACTGCCAAGCAATTCTTTGTTCTACTGATGCTCAGAACTGACTAGTAGAATAAATGAGACTGAAGTTGGCAAATGGGAAAAGGGAGTGTGAAATGATGCCATTCTGACTTGGTAGCATTTACACTCATTGCACTGGTGCAAATTACTGTTCACAATACACAGAGAATGAAGCCTTCAGTATTTTCCTGCAACAGTTATACAGCACCAAACACATGTACTTGAATTTAAACTACATTCCCTTTCTTGAAATTAACGGACTATATTGCTTCCCCTTAGACTGAATCCTGAGCATTTGTATAGCTAACTTTTGTGCATTCACTTGCCAGTTACAGCATTTTCCTCAAGCTTTTTGTTAGAGATAGTTGTAGGTACAACAGGAAAGTGACAGTAAGATAGCATGAACCACTTTTAGAATATATTTATAAGAAGATACTTTCTTTGTTACACATTTTACCAGTGTTTTCCAGATATTTCTGATCTTTGTAATAGACAGTAAAAGGAGCCTGATTTTTTCAAAGCCACAAAAACACACACAAAGCAAGTGGGAAATGTAGTTAGCTATGAGACAAAATGCATTTTGTTGTCATAGCAACTAAAATGCTAAACGGGTTGCCAAGAAGTAATTATTAAATAAGATGCTGCATCAAGTTGTTATGGCAACTATAGATTTATACAAAAAAATGCCCCTCTTCAGCTTTATGGTGTGTGAAAAATTATCCTCATTACGTTATTTTTAAAATGATATTTATTGTAAGGGGAAAAAATGGGCATCCTCATCACAATAAGAGAGCAGGACTCAGCTGCCCAACTCACTGTGTTTATCCCAGGTGCTACCATGTTCCACAGAGAACACCTCCGACCAATCATGTCAGAGACAAAGCAGATCATTTTCTGCACACAAACAACACTAAACAATAGCCCAATAGCCCTTCAATCAAATCCTGCTGTTACATCCAGCTCATACAGGGCCTAGTTCCCAGGCAGCAGTAAGCTTCCTCTCCTCCTATTGACTTCAGTGGGAGTGGAAGATGCTCTCAGTACCTTGCAGAATCAGGCCATTGGCCTCCAAACCAAAATGTTCTTTATGCAAGAAGGAGAGGGGAAACGCTGACTCTGATCAAACACTGAAGAGTAGGACTAGCTCATTTTAATACACAGAAGGTTTTCTTGGCATATTTAGCTTTGTTTGTGTTCGCTAATAAATGGGTATATACTTTTTTAAAAGAACGAAACGCGTCACATAAGGATATCCTGAAACTCAGGGGATCTTCTACACCATGGTTATAGTAAGGGTAATATTGTGAGTTCTGTTGTAGGGCTCTTCATTTTTGGTCTTCACCAAAGTTTTGAAAAACCTGGCATTTGGGTTTTACTAATTTTAAACCTGAATTTTGCAAGTGCCAGAACTCCCACCTTGCACAGTCCCCACTAGCATATAGTGTGTTTGTGCAGATGGAGGGCGACTGTTGGTTGGTGACTGTTGCAGCTGTTCAGTGTGGGAGTGAAATGGGCAGGGAGACAGGCCTGCAGGAAGGACTGGCCCCTGTCACTTCTCAAGCCCCTTCTGCTCCCACCATCTGCTTCCTTCTGTCATCCTGCCTCCCAACTACACTGATCTAGGAGAAAAGGTTTAAAAAAACCTGGCATGTTTAGTCTTGAACAACGAAAACTAGGAGGGACCTGATAAGTCTTCAAATACATTAAGTGCTGTTACACAGAAGATAGTGATCAATTGTCCTCCATGTCCACTGAAAATAGAACAAGAAGTAATGGGCTTAATTTGCAGGAAGGGGGATTTAAGTTAGAAATTAGATATTAGGAAATACTTTCTTAACTATAAGAATTGTTACACTGGAATAGGCTTCCAAAGGAGGTTGTGGAATCCCCATCATTGGAGGTTTTTAAGACCAGGATAGAAAAATTCTGTCAGGGATGATATATGTATCCTTGGTCCTGCCTCAGCACAGGAGGCTGGATTAGGTGACCTGCTAAGGTTCCTTCCAGCCCTACATTTCTATGATACTCTTATAGTGAGGCCTAATAGTAGGAGTTTAATCTGAGCAGAAGTTTGGTGTGCATCTGGGATGTACTGAACTGGCATTTTGAAGATGTAGGTAAACCCCAAACAACTGCTATTTGTATTCAATGTGCACTGAAAATGCATGTGAACAGTGACATGAGGGAGGAGGTCTAGTGAAGGGGCATGGAGACTTGGCCCTTGCCCTGGGGTGTGGTGGCAGGAGGGAGCTAAGGTAATGGTGACAAGTTCAGGTATTTGATCAAACAAAATGAATCCAAATCAGTCCACAGTTCATCACATCCCTTTTAGGTATATTTGTGAGCATTTTAATTTTACCAGTAGTTGGAGAACAGTGAGTTTTTAATAGAAACGGTGACAGCAGGAACATATAATTATTTCTTTGTACATATGCCATTGTCTAGAGTGACTGTTTTTAGAGGTCTGAATTGAGCTGATTGTATTTATTGGCTTGTGCTGAGTGGAAAAACTGAGTTTATTGCAGAAGCTGAATAATATAAAGAAGGCATACTAGGGAGAGCCACTCCAAAGTAAGGCAGCAGAAAGGAGTTGTGTTGTGAGTGTGGGAATTTGGAGATGTGCCCTGGAGGCAGGGGGCTGAGAACTTGACATGGCTGAGTGAAGCAACTCACTGCAGGAGCTCTCCAATTTGTTCTAATAAGGTTTTATTCCTTTCTCATTCACCAGTTTGTTGTTTCATGAATCCCAAGATCATTACATGGTGTCAGAAGTGCTGAATGAGAAGGAAACTGCAGTCATTTTGAAGTTATCTCCTGTGTTTGCAACCAAAAGCAGAGACAAAGGGAGGCACCAGAGGAGCACATGGAGTACCAGGCACAGAGGCTTTTGCATGTATTTGGTGAGCACAATAGTAGCTTGACTCACTTACGGGGAAAAAAGGCAGAAAAATTGTGTGTTGCAACCTCCTTTCTGTCATCACTTGCTAGGCATTGTTGCAGAGAACAGGGAAAAATTCAAACAGAGATTTGAATTTTATTTAGCAGCCGTAGGGGCAGAGGAAAGAATGGTAAAGTGAAATCATCTGTCTTTTTGCATGTTGTTGGGGAGCAAGCATTGGCTATTTATAACAACTTTAAGTTTGAAGAAGGTGAAAGCATAAAGTTAAATAAAATACTGACTACATCTGAGGAACATTTCATGCCAAAAAGGAACTAAACCTTTGAGAGAGACATTTCAACATAATCAAAAGGAGGTATGAGTAATTCCAGAAAGTTCCAACAAGTTGACAGCCAAGGTGGACTCTGGCATTTCCCATCTGACTGATCCTTTATCAACAGCTCACAAAGGAGAAACTGTCAAGGAAGATCGGAGAGGGAGATTAAACATCCTGAAAGACTAGGGTTGCTAAGTGTCTGTTTTTTTACCAGAATGCCTGGTCATAAAGGGACCCTGGAGGCACCGGTCAGCACTGCTGATCAGGCCATTAACAGTCTGGTTGGCAGCGCAGCGGGGCTAAGGCAGGTTGTCTACCTGCCATGTCTCTACGCAACTTCTGGAAACAGCGGCATAGCCACTCTCTGGCTCCTAAGCATAGTGGCAGCCGGGGGGCTCTGCGCACTACCCCTGCCCCAAGCGTCAGCTTAAGCTCCCATTGGCCAGGAACCATGGCCAATGGGAGCTGAGGGAGGGGCGGTGTCTTGGATGAAGCAGCATGCAAAGCCACCTGGCCGTGCCTCTGCATAGGAGCCAGAGGAGAGACATGCTGCTGCTTCTGAAAGCTGCTTGAGGTAAGCGCCACAGCCTGCATCTCCTCCCACACCCCAATCCCCTGCTCCAACCCTGACCCCACCTTCAAAACCCTTCAGTCCCAACCCGGAGCACCCTCCTACACCCCAAACTCCTCATCCCTAGCCCCACCCCAGAGCCTGCACCCCCAGCCAGAGCCCTCAGCCTCCCATACCTCAACCCCCTGCATCAGCTCAGAGCCCCACCTGCACTCTGAACCCCTCAGCCCCAGTCTGGAGCCCCCTCTTGCACCCCAAACCCCTCATCCCTAGCCCCATCGCAGAGCCTTTGCCCCAGCTGGAGCCCTCATCTGCCCCTCCCCGCCAGCCTTGGAGAGTGGCCAATGCCTCAGAGGAAGACAGGGCAGGGGGTGGGGTAAGGTGTTCGGTTTTGTGGGAGTAGAAAGTTGGTAACCCTATGAAACACTCAGAGACTTGCTAATCTGCCTGGAGAAGGGGTATTTGAGGAAAGTGAGTGGTAAAGAGTGATGTGCCGGTAACCTCTCCTCTCTAGATAGTTGACATATTGGGTTTATGGAAATGTACTAGATGGGTTGAGAATTTAATTTATGTGTTATTAGATAATTAACTGTTTACATATATGTATATAAGAGTTAATTCATTTTTATCTAAGAGGGACGATGTAGCAATATATTCATGAAAGATTGTGATTTGGAGATGCTCCCTCATAAGGAATAATTGTGAGTGTGGGAATTTAGACATGAGGCGGGGGTTGGCAACACCACATGGCTGTGCGCAGCATCTCACTATAGAAGCCTCCCAGTTTGTTTAAATCAAGTTTTATTTCTTTTTTATCCACTGGTTTGTTATTTAATGAACCCCAAGGTCATTACACCACCCACAAAGCTATTCATTGGGTGAGCTGTCCAGCCTCACCGATTGTCGGGAAGTTCTACTTAAACCGGGAAGAGAAACAGGAAGTTTTCTGGGCAGCTAGAGAAACTGGGCAACTACAAACCCTGCCTACTTGCTTGACTCCTGAACCCTGCCTGGTCCTGGTTCCTGTCATTCTCATCCCAGACCTCTGTCTGTTCCCAGTTTCTGCTTTTCTGCCTTGCTCTGGGTCCCTACCCCAATGCCCTCCCCCTAACTCTGACCTTTGGCTTAGTACCTGACTCTGACTCCAGCTCTGACTGCCCACGCCCAAGTCTCTACAACAGGAGTAAAAACAGTACTTAATGCTTGTTCAAGAAAGCCTTCTAGCTAAACAATCCAGAGAAAACTTTTATGGACTGGAATAGTGGATCAGATAAAGAAACAGCAGACAATTTGTGCTATGGACCCCTTAAGAACTTTGTCCTTCTCTTTTCTCCTCTCCAAGGTGAGAAAGTATTGGCTAGAGGGCCAGTGAGATCAATAGACAGACAGCAAAACACTATGTCTGAGCTCTGTTTTCCTCTGTCCTCTCCAAAGTCTGTTCTGCTATGTTTTTTCCTTTCATTTGCTGAGTCTCACTCCCCTCTGACTCTGCTCAAGCTACATTGCTTAATGGGCAGGAGCAACAAGCTGAAAGAGCAATTTTTCTTTATCGAGCAACCACTTTTTGTTGGCACACACAACTTGATTACTCAATCAGGCAGTGGTTGTGCTCAGTGCCTACCAAAGGAGCAGGATTCCCCTGATGGAATGGAGAACAAGGTGAGTTTTGTTTGTTTGTTTTAAATGAACGTTTAAAATCTGCAGAAACTGAGGGTATGTCTGGACAGCACCCAGGGGTATGCTTTCCAGCATGGATAGATAGACACTAGCCAGCTCTGCTTGAGCTCGTGAACTATAAAAAGCAGTGTAACCAGGAGCAGCACAGGTAGTGACTCAGGCTAGTCACCCCAATACATACCCTGGGGGTCAGGCATATTTGTGATTGGATGGCTAACCCAGACTGCTGCCCGAGCTACCATGATCACACTGCTATTTTTTGCACACTACTTCAAGTACTATTCCCAGCTGCTGTGTAGACATGCCCTTATAAAAGGAGCACTAGTAAACCACAAAAAACAGAACCACCTCCACTCTCAAAATTCTGGGTGAGTCACTGATTGTGTACCACAGGTCTGGACCCCAACCAGTTCCTTTACATCACTCACAGAAAGAAGCATTAAATGGGCTACAGAATGGCTATCAAAGTTTCAAGTAATTCCAGTGCAAAACATGTGCAAACTTCCTATTTCTGTCTGCAGCTCAAGAATGTAACATACGGTGTTTCTGTTCTGTTTGAGACAGGGGAGGGGCTCAAACAGCAACTGAAGACAGAGAGAGAAAAAACATGGAAGCTGACTCAGAAACAACAGATGCCATTAAAAAACACAGTATTTGCCCCTGCATTGATTGTTGCACCCTCACATCTCTCTTCACTAATATTAGGAAGGTATTATAGTTGCTGCGAACACCTGGGGCAGTCTGTGCTAAGTCCTCATGGACATCTACCAGGGAGGCGTTGTGAAGAGAGACATGGAAGGTGGAGATGATAGGTGGGATGGATGCAGATGAAGATTAAAGATGACGGACAGGAAAAGAGAAACAAGGTGGGTAAGGTCATATATTTTATTGGAACAAATTCTTTTGGTGAGAGACAAGTTTTTGAGTCACACAGCTGTTCTTCAGATCTGTGTGGCTCAAAAGCTTGTCAATAAAAGACATTACCTCACCCACCTTGTTCGTCTAATATCCTGGGACTCCCCTGGCTACAGCTACACTACATACAACAAGAGAAGTGATTCTTATATTTAGTTAATTTGAAAGCCCTCTTCCCATTTATCTTGCAGAACAGTTCACCACAGAAGTTATGGGAGTAGTGCTGTGGGAATTTGGAGGTGTTGCTGTAAAAGTTTGGTCCACTGATCTGCAAAATAGATGGGATGCCGAAAATAAACTTTCAGCCTAACTAGAATTCTAAAATCTCCTTGGCCTGGTAATGCTGTTTGTTCAGATCCTTGTAAAAAGAGCATTGTCAATATGTGGATTTGTTTGGTCATGACTCATGTAGTTAGATGAGTCAAGGGACAGCACTGGTGAGATGTCAGGGCTTTCAGTTCCCTGAATAGCTTGTATTCAGATTATTGAAAATATGTCTGATTGCAGCTGGATATTTTTCTGTTGAATTGTTTAATGATACTGTTTATGCTTCAAATGGGATAGTCAACAAAAGTCTCTGAAAAGTATTTTCCATTTTCTTACATAGAATTTGATAAAGCTACAAATAATGGACTAGAGAGGTGGGGTTTTTTTTTTTTCATTTGCTGAATGGTTGCCTTTGCTGAATGGTTGCATCATTGCATTGTTCTGGGGCCTGAAATTATGTTGTTTTGAATAAGCTATGCTTTTATTTTCTTCCTGCAAAGGAAGAAAAAACCCACCACCATTCCCTCCCTATTCAAGAATAATTAAAGAAGTTGGTCATTAAAATAACTCTCACAGAACATAAAGAGGGGGAGACTTTTGTGAAGAATTCACACAACGAACACTGACTCATATTTCCACAAAGTTTGCATAAAGTACAATTCCATTTTCCCTACTAAATTATTCTGTTTCCCTATAAGTAATCTATGGCTCCCACTCTACCCCGCTATTGCTGACATTACAACATTTATATTTTGAGGTCTCCTGATGTGGTCACAATGCTTCTAACTGAGTAGGCCTAGAAGATATCAAACTCTGACTCAGCTCCTACTGTATAGAAGCAGAGAAGAGTAAGGAACTGTACATTGAGCATCTATGGGCTTTTCTTCACTATAGGGATAAGTCGACCTAAGTTACGCTACTCCACCTATGTGGATAATGTAGCTGGAGTCAATGTAGCTTAGGTCGACTTACCCTGGTGTCTTCACTGTGCTGTGATGACAGGAGACGCTCTCCAGCTGACTTCTTTTACGCTTCTTGGAGAGCTGGAGGACTGGAGTCCACTGAAGAACACTCTGCCATCGATTTAGCATGTCTCCACTAGGCCCACTAAATCGACACCCACTGCATCGATTGCAGCAGCATGGATCTCCCCAGTAGTGAAGACAAGTCCTTAATAGGAATAACATTGGATCAGTGGGCTGATCAATAGCTAATGAAAACCAGTGGTGGAATAGAGTTTGGATCCAGATGTGAATTTCTAGCAAAATCCAGGGGATGGAGGATTGTTTGAGTACTAGTAGTGCCATATTTGAAACTTAATGATTGTGGCAGGAATAAAATAAACAGTGGTATAAATTGAAAAAATAGATGAAGCTCTGGGACTTGATCCTCGTTTCTTGCTTGTACCAGGATAAATAAGGTGTAATTCCACTGAAGTCAATGGTGATCCTCATATAAGACCTTGGTAAGTGAGGAGATAATTGTGCCGATGGATTAGATGTGGATTTCTCAGCAAGGATTTTTGTACCCGGCAATCAGTAGATAAGGGGTGTATTTTGTAATTCTGAATAATGTCTCAGTGTCTGCATATGTGCCACAGGAGCTCTCCTGAGGAAGGATCTGTTTGCTACCATTTGCTGGACCAGGGAGGCTAATCACACAGCTCTGCCCAGCCCTCATCAGCAGCAAGGGCCATAGAACCCAGCAGATCATTCTTGTCATTTCCCCTTCTGAGGAAGGGACTCTGGGATAGCACTTTCTGCAGTTGACCTTTTATTGCCTCTGCTGGGCCAGGGAGACCATCTGCATATCCCTGCCCCCATGAGCAAAGGCAGTGGGGCCTTCATACAGCTGTGATGCCAGCACCCACTTCCACCTTCTATAAACTGGTTAAGCATCACAACCATAGCAACTTCACTCTGACAGCAGGACACAGCTAGAAGACATTTAAAGAATTCTGTCCTTCTGCCTCCCCATGCACGTGTACACTATTCATTGATACATGAGTGTGCAAATAAACACAAAATAGCTTGAGTAAAGACATGTAGGAGAAGACGAGCACAGTTCCTCTATGTGCATTACAGTACAAGCTCTGGAGGACACGTGAGCATAATAATTCACTTTACTCTAAGTTATCATTTTTGATTCCTGTGGTTTCTATTTAGGTGGTATTTGTATAAGTGCATATTCTATACCTGATAAACAAGAAGAGCATCTATGAAATTATTAGCATAAATTGTTTTCCTCTTTGGAGACCTTGTACAATTTCTGTTGTTTGTTGGCAGGATAATTGGTTTGTGCAAGGAAGCTGAGTTTTCTGCAGGAAATACATAAATATGAGGCTAGCTAGACTCCCTTTCTCAGCTTCTATCTGAGAAAGAATATTGCAGACTACTGTACCATTGCTAATTAAGTATATTCTCTTCTCCTCAGCAAATCTGCTTCAATTTAATTTTAATGTTGTTTAACCTTTCCTAAATTGCATATAAAATATAAATGTTAAATAAAAATAATAAACAGTGGCATTGGTATACATAGAAATAATTCCAAGGGAGGTAACGTAGCCGAATGAATAAGATACCAAGAGTCAGGAGACTTGAGTTCTGGTCCTAGCTTTGCTGCTGACTTGCTTGGTGATAATATGTGGTTCACTGAACATCTTTGTGCCTGAGTTTCCTATCTATAAAATGGGGATAGTAATGCTTACCAGCTTTGTAAAGCACCGTGGGATCTGCGTGTTATATAAGTGACATCTTTACCATACTGAGAAAAGTAGAACTGACCCACTTGTTTGTTTAAAACATACTTCACATGGTCTCTAAAACATTTCTTGGTGAACTGTCTCACCAACTGCTCTTTTAGGTGTTTATTTACATAGCAAGGACATATACTGAGTGTCCACCAGCTGGAGTGACTTACAAGATGTTTAGCAGGGTTTTTTTGGCTCCACATTGATCCAGGCTAGACCCTGAATGTGAGCTCACCATTGTTGAATTTAAAACAAAATGAATGTTATGGAGTAGAAAAATGATCTGTCCTGAGAATGGCAGAGCTGTCTCAAAGAAAAAAAAGGGGGGGAGAGAGAAAGAGAGAGAGATTCTCTCTGTATCTTTCTTGCTCTATAACTAAAACCATGCTGTTTCTGAATGTGAATAAATCAAATGTCAGATTCCTGATTTTAAATATTATGACTTGCACACATCTTTAGGACCAGTGCCTGTTAAAGTTCTATTAAATAAAAGGAAGACAGGACAAACAATAGTATTTCCAGAATTTCTGCCACAAAATACCAATGTCAAAGTCCAGAAATGCTATTTTCATTATGTACAGATTAACTGAGAAATGTTGCATCAAGGTATAATAACAGAGGTCCTTATCCATGTTGTATCATATACCATTGATAAGATACTTATTTTTTAATTTTTAACCTTGATAGATTGCATCTATATTTAACACAGGTGAGCTGTCAAATAAATGCATAGATATGTAGGTAGTGCAACGGTACATATCCTGTTGCATTTGAATGTACAGCATTAATCAATGTTGTGCAGCAGGCAGCATTGGTAAACAGTTGATTGCATGAGGACTCACACATATTACCTAATCTCTCTTATCTCAGAATGTGGAGTATAAACTCCTCATATCACTGATTTGCCTTAATTTCATGTATTAAATTTGCACAAGTCAGTAACTAAAGAGGAATGAATCCTCTCTCTCCCAAGGCTGCAATTCCAGTGAGGTTTTTGTTGACAGAGGCCCTGCCAACATTAAGAACATTCGCACACTTGTAACTTTTGTGTGCTGAGTTGAGCTGCGCTAGCATGAGCCCTGCTTTTTGCAAGTGCAGCACATCTACAGTAGGAGCTTTCACTAGTGTAAACATGTTAGTGTAGTTACTCTGGTGTAAATTTCCTTAATGTGGCCTGGTTTAGGTATTTTGCAGAAGGAATTCTAGCCTTAATTTACATACATTTTGCCATGTTTTGGTTAAAAACATATCTCCCTTGTGTGGGACAGATTGTGATTGGCCCCTGCTTGGGTGCGCAACAGGGGGAAGGCCTCAGGGAGTTTTCCCCGTAGTCCTCATCATGTGGTCACAGCTGCAGCTCCTATACTCTGTGGAGGAGGCAGGGCCATGCGTGTTCAAAACTCTAAAGGCTGGTGCAGCAGGCATGTTTGGGAGATCAGGGATAGAGGCATAATCCTTCTGGGAGCTCACCTTCAAGTAGTGCTGCTCTGACAACCCTGACATAGAGCTGTGTCTTAAGAGCACAGATGAGCCCTGCAAGTCTTGGTTTTGTCCCTCCTTTCTCTTCTTACTTTCTTCCCTCTGGGCATAGCTTGTCAGTTGTAACTTCCATTTTTAATATTTCCAATGCTGTATTGGCTGATTTAGTGAATGAATGAGAGGAAATTCTGCAGGAGAGGTAAGTCTACCTCCATCCTTGGGGCCCTCGAGGTACCCTTGGGAAGATGGGCCACTAGTTTGTAATGGAAAACAGGAAAAAGATAGTGCTGATTCAGACCACTTGTTGTACTTGCCAAGCAGGGCCGGTGCAAGGATGTTTCGCGCCCTAAGCGAAACTTCCACCTTGTGCCATCCCCTGTCCCCGAGCCCCCACCCTGAGGCGCCCCCCCATGGAAGATCCCCACCCTCCGCCCTGAGGCAACCCCCTGCCCCAGCTCACCCCTGCCCCGCCTCCTCCCTGAGCACGCCGTTGCTGCTTCACTTCTCCTGCCTCCCAGGCTTGCGATGCCTAAGCTGATTGGCGTGCTCGGGGAGGAGGCAGGGCAGGGGTGAGCTGGGGCGGGGAGTTCCCCTGCGTGGCACCCCCCACTTACTTGCTGCAGGTGGCCCTCCCCGTGCTTCCCTGCCCCAGCTCCCTCCGCCTAAATGCCGGTGGCAACCAGGGTGGCCGAAGATCTGGCTGCCGCGGTCGCTGCCGAAGAAAATGCCAGCCCCCCAAATCCTAGCACGGTCGCCTAAATGGTTGCACCGGTCCTGTTGCCAAGCCATCAAGCCAGGCAGATAAGTTGTGAATATATTGGTCAAATAATTATACTTCACAAATTTCACAATATTCTTCCAATATCTGAGGAATATTTCTTTAACAATTCACCAGCCTCCAGGACTTAGTCTGCTTTTACAACCCACTGGTGAGTTTGTGTTACAGATCCTCTTCTGTGCTGATCTGCAAATAAATTGTTACAGCCACTAGCTTGGAAGCCTCGGCTCTTTAGTTCAAGCTGCAGTAGTTCATCTCTTTAGTTCTGGAAGCCCCTGGTGTATGGTTCTCTCACTTTATCCTGCTTTTATCTTTAAATAAAGTCCCTCCGGCTTGGCTCCACTTTTAGTCAGATTTCCATCTCTCTTTTCATTCCTTCTCTCTCCCTCTATCTCTCTTCCCTTTTCCATCTTCTTTTCTTGTTTTGGTTTCTGGCTTCCTAGTCTCTTGGTGGTTATTTAATTTTAGTTGAAATGTTCAAAAGTGACTAGTGGTTTTTGGATGCCCAACATAAGACATCTTAAGGGGGCCTGATTTTCAGCAAGCACTGAGCACCTGACCTCTGAAAATCTGGACCCTCTAAGACGTATCAAATTGGGCACAATGGAGGCACCTTTGTCTATTCAAGCCTTACTTCTTTCTCTCAAGCTTGTGGCCTGGAGAATTTACCACATTTGCATATTGCCAAAATTTTAAGACTGCTACCTTGGTTCTGTATATACTTAGTTTCATATGAAGTTCCAGGAGTATTAACTAAAGAACTTTATAAGACTTTCAAACTGCCTGGCATGATTTCTGTATAAAGAATGAATGGCAGCAGATGTGAAGTGTTAACTAGACATGCTAGTAGGGCCATAGCTCCCATGAGAGCTCAGCCTAGATGGATGCCTAGGAAGGGGAGAGCTCTGCGGAATGAAGACTGAGTGGCAGATGGAGGTGCCATCCACCTCATTTTCTTGATTTTTCAGTTTTTTCCCTTTGTTTCCTTTCTCACATTCTTTTTCTGTATTGCTTGTGAGCTTCTGTTCCTGAAAGACTTATTGCAATTGCAACAAACACTCAGGTAGAAGGCGCGTTCACGCCAACTAAATAGTGAAAAAGAACATGGTTGGGTTTCCAACCTCCCTGTCCATGTAAAAGAATTGAGGCTTTACCACAGATGTGCTGTGTCCAGACCACGCTAAAAAACACTACATGCTCCACCTTGTTAGACATTCATGTAGTCAAATGCTGCCAGTCTACACAACAGGGTCCTATGGGTCCAAAGTTAATGAAGCTCCCCTCTGTAAGGTATTTTAGTGACAGATGATTTATAAGATACTTTAACCTTGGCACATAGTTAGAGGGTGTCCTGCTATTTTCTTATCAGTCGCCCCCAAAGCTTATTTCCCCTCTCCAGCCTAGTCCCCTTTTTATTTTCTTATCTTGTAGCAGCCTTTTTCACTTCAATAGGGAAACCTGTCTACAATTCAATGAAAGATCAAAAACCTCAAGTCGGGTTTTCAAAGTCTTTTAAAAAAAAACCCCATGTGCCCACACTAAGTGCTGCTATGATAAAATAAACATTAGACAACTCCAAGCTAATGCTGCACTACCAAAGAGGGAGGTGGGATCCAAGTGAAGTAGCTGATATATTTTTTTTAAAAATAATCCATCAGTTGTCATCTGTTGGAGATATTTATTACATCTCAATCTCTCTCTGATGACTAGCAGATAGTGCTCCATTAGTCTTGTTCCTGCCTAGTTCTCTTTTATGAGCTCGGTAACAATCATAAAACAGCAAAATATGTTAAAAATGCTGTTGAAAATTATAGAAATCAGGAGGAGTTCCTGGAAAAGTGGAAGAGAAGTGTAAATCTTCTGTGAGAAAGATAGTTCCCTCTGTGTGTTCAGGATATCAATAACCTCATTGAAAAGAGGGAATTATAGTACTGAAATATAATAAAGGTAAAATGTGATCAAAGCAGACTGAAATGAGCTAATTTTCTCATTTACAAAATCCAAGCATTTCATATACCTGCATTTTACGGTACGTTAATGGGAAATGTAATTAATGTTGGATTACAATAGTAGTTCCATAAAAGTACAAGGCACATATGACATCCACAGAAACATCAAATTGTTTGCAAGGTAGCCTGGCAAATTAGAATGGATGCCAAATGGATTTATAATGAAAGGGGACTTGAAATACAGTCGTACCCATTATATTACCATTGCAATTACTGTACCTATGATTGTATTCGCTTTAATGATGGTTCTTTGGGAAGAATACTAACACCTTCTTCTGAATTTTTGGCTAAAAAGCTCATATTTGTGGTGTTGACATAAAATTGGTTTATAATTATTATGGATATTAATAATTTCAGGATCTATATTGTAGAGAGGAAGAAAGACAAAGCAACATAGTAAGTGAGGGCGCATTATATCAATAAAGTGTTCAAATGCATTATTGAAATGCTCCAATAAAATGCTATTCATGGTAATGAACAAAATTGCCATTAATTGCTACAGTAATTTCCTAACATTAACAAATCTGGTAATTTCAGCTAATGGCATCTTACATATTTTCTTGAGAATTGCATAATATATTTAACATCTTTTAAGTTGCCGTTAATTTTTTTCCAGAGAAAGGGTTTGTTCCCTTTAAACTAGTTGCAAAAATCACTTGTGCAAAGATGCTGTGTACAATTTGTACAAAGAAGAAATGCTCATATGCAGTGCTACTACATTTGATCTTGCAAATTTTAAATTTGCAGTTGAATGGAAACTTCTGAAATGCAGTTTGAGTTGCAAAAACAAAATTATTTTGTTTCAGCAAGATTGGCAAGAGAAATTTTCTGGAAACCTAATAATGCTGAAATATGAAAACTTCGCTCATATATGTTGCAGAAAATATGGTGCAATAGGGGAATGATAGGATGCTTTTAAATTTGTGTATTGGGAATTTTGTATTTCTGTGAACAATGAGTTTATTGATATAGTTTCATTGAGTTTCTAGTAGGTTTTCTACTGTTTTTCTTTTTATAAGCTAGTAAAGATTTCTTCACTTTCTATAATACTCATTAGAACTATACAACCCTTTTTCCTAATTAGAGTATGTGTTACTTTACTTTGAGGCATTTTATCATGTCAGGCAAAGCAACAAGTAAATAAGCTATGATGACATTACTGTCATTCACAATATGAATAGAAGCAAACTGATTCCATTTAAAGGGAAGATGACGTGATAAATCACTTTAGACGTTTTGTATGTTAACTGAAAGAATAAAAAAGAGAAATAACCGAATGCTATTGCTTGTTGTCTTTGTTTCTTCTTTTCTCCAAAGCCAGAAGATGTATTTGAATAATTTCTGAAGAATACCAGACTCTGTTCTTTCCTCTTTCTTCTATCAGGTACCTGTGATGTTTATAGTTTCAATTCCACTCTTTCCTCACATTTCACTCTTTCCTTTATAAAACCTAATGTCCTAGCAGTTTTCTGTTAGAATCATAGAATATCAGGATTGGAAGGGACCTCAGGAGGTCATTTAGTCCAACCCTCTGCTCAAAGCAGGACCAATCCCCAAATAAATCGTCCCAGCCAGGACTTTGTCATGCTTGACCTTAAAAGCTTCTAAGGATGGAGATTCCATCACCTCCCTAGGTAACCCATTCCAGTGCTTCACCACCCTCCTAGTGAAAAAGTTTTTCCTAATATTCAACCTAAACCTCCCCCACTGTAACTTGAGATCTTTACCCCTTGTTCCTTGTTCTGTTGATTATTACTTATCCAGACTGCTGTCTTATTTCCTTCCAGTAGTTTCAGCAAACTGCTGCTTATGACCATGATATTGGTTATTGTGATTATTAAGTATTTGAACACTCAGATTTTCACATAATTGATTTCAGAATGTAAAGTATGATTTAGGAGTTACCAGAAATAACTTACTTTTCCTTAATAGCCTCATATATATTGAATTACAGTGCTGAAGTATTCATTTTTAACAAAATATGTGATTTGGACTTTTATGTTATTTGACCAAAATATTAAGCTTTGACACTGGAGAAGTTATTGAGTTTAATATTTCTGAAATGATCCAATGTATTTGAGGATTTTTCTTACATATTGTGCCTTGTTGTCAGAGGTGTGGGGTGAATTACAGTTCATTCAGCATGACTCCAGCAAATCAATAAGCCTATCAGAATGCAATGGCCAGGCTGAATAGAAAAAGTAGAGGGCAGATAGTTTTGGTGTGTATGCAAGGAGCACTGGATAGGTGGAGGTTTGTAAGGAATGAGGTATAGAGTACCTGGAACTGGCCTGGTCAGTTTAGAGAGGGAGTATGAAAGACATTCCTTCCAGATCCAGCTCTTGAGCAGAGAGAGCCCTGGCAATAGACTGAGAGAGCACAAGACAGAGTGAGCTACCAAGGTAATGAGAGTTTGGTTGCAGTGAGGAAGATGCTGAGGGACTAAAATCTAACTCCAAGGCCTGGTCTACACTGGGGGGGCAGGGGGAATTGACCTAAGATACGCAACTTCAGCTACGAGAATAGTGTAGCTGAAGTCAATGTATTTTAGGTCGACTTACCTCACCTCCTCACGGCGCGGGATCGACTGCCGCCACTCCCCCATTGACTCTGCTTCTGCCTCTCACCATGGTGGATTACAGGAGTCAACGGCAGAGTGATCGAGGATTGATTTATCAAGTTTAGTATAGAGGTGATAAATCAATCCCCGCTAGATGGATCGGCGGGTAGTGTAGACATACCCCTAGAAGGGCACCAGAAAAGCCCCCTAGAAAAGAAACATGGAGGGGAGGAGGAAGAGGGAGTTGGAGGGGGGAAAGCTATAAACCTAACAAACATACTCTAAATTTAGGCCAATAATCCCCCACCACTCTCCCTCCAAATAAAGGCAAAAGAGAGGTTCATAGAAGAGACTTTCAGGAACACAATGGAATTATCCCACCCCTGGTCTGACAGCCTTTGTGGTGTCAAGGGACATGAAAGTCTGTCAGGGAAGGAGAACATGAAACTAGAGCTAAGGGAAACAATCCCATAGTTGGGACCCTCCTTCCAGATGATGTCCTGCAGGCCAAATTTAAGGTAAACGATTATAATCAACTCCATGATAATATTCCCTGAAATGTTTTCAATTTCGCATGCAGCTCCAGAAAGACAGGCAGAACTGCAGGGTTTCAATGCGTGGATGAGATGATGGTGAAGGAAGGAGGGAAGGTTTATGAGGAGCTGGGGAACATTTTGGGACAGGGGGAGCCTATACCGGAAGGATGGCTCCATCTAAATCAAAATAGAGCTGTTGGCTTGTACAATTAAAAAAGTTGTAGATGATTTTTTTAAACTAAGGGCTGGGGGAAAGGTTACAGGAGTGGAGGAAAGCATGATTTGGGTGGAGACATCTCTTAGAGATGAATTTATTAAAGGGGCAACTCTATAGCTAAAGTATAGGTAGGAGCTAGTGAGGAACATTCAAATATGAGTCCTATTTAAATATAACACACGAAGGTAAGCAACTGAGTATTGACTAAATGGACAAGTGTTTTTATACAAATGCTGGAGGTCTAAATACTGAGATGAGTGAACAATAGTGTCTGGCATTAAATGAAGATATTGATATAGGCATTGCAGAAACTTGATGGAATGAGGATTATCAAGAGGACATGGTAATACTCTAGTACAAAATATATAGGAATGACAGAGAAGGCTGTGCTGGTGGGGGAGTGGCACAATAGATGAAAGAAAGTGTAGAGTCAAATATAGTAAAAATCTTAAAATAATCAAACTGTGCAATATAATCTCTATGGATAGAAATTGCATGCTTGACAAATAAGAATACAGTAGTAGGAACGTACTACTGGTCACATGTCCAGAATGGTGAGGGTGATTGTGAAGTGCCCAGGAAGATAGTTGAAATCCTCCATTATTATTGCACTTCATATGGACTGGGGCATATGTAACCTCAGGATGGGATGAAGAGGTAAAATGTTTAGAGGGGGTGAGAGGCAAAAAGGCATCGTTTAAAAATTGGAAGTCAGATTCTTGTGAGGAAAATAAAAAGCATAAACTCTGACAAGTCAAGTGTAAAAATAAGACAGGCCAAGAAAGAATTTGAAGAGCAACTAACTAAACCTACAGAAACTAACAGCATTTTTTTAAAGTATATCAGAAGCAGGAAACCTGCCCAATAGTCTACGGGGCCACTGGACGATCTATGTTAAAGGAGCACTCAAGGAAAACAAAGACTTTACGGATAAGTTAAATGAATTATTTGCATCAGTCTTTTCTGCAGAGTATATTGGGGAGCCACCATATCTGTCCCATTCTTTTTAGATAACTGATCGGAGGCATTGTCACAGACTGAGGAGATTTTGCAACAAACTGATAAATTAAACAATAATAAGTCACCAAAACCTGATGGTATTCACCCAAGAGTTCTGAAAGAACTCAAAAATGAAATTGTAGAATTACTAACTGTAGTCTGTAACCTATTGTCCAATAAACATTTGTATCAGATGACTGGAGGGTAGCTAATGGAATGCCAGTTTTTTAAAAAGGGTTTCAGAGGCAATCCTGGTAATTATAGACTAGTAAGCCTAACTTCAGTATCAGGCAAATTGGTTGAACAGAAGTATGAAATATATCAATTAACATGATATGTTAGGGAAGAGTCAACATGGCCTTTGCAAAGGGAAATGATATCTCATCAATGTATTAGAATTCTTTGAGGGTTTCAACAAACGTGAATATGGATGATTCAATTGCTATAGTGTACTTAGATTTTCAGAAAGCCTTTGACAAGGTCCTTCACCAAAGGCTTTTAAGGAAACTAAAGTAGTCATGGGATAAGAAGGAAGGTCCTCTCATGGAATAGTAACAGGTTAAAAAATAAGAAAAAATAAGGTAGGAATAAATGGTCAGTTTTCAGAATGAGGAGAGGTGAACAGCAGTGCCCCCAAGGGTCTGCAATGGGACCAGTGCTGTTCAATATATCCATAAATGATCTGGAAAAGGGGGTAGATGGTGAGTTGCCAATATGTGCAGATGATACAAAATTATGCAAGATAATTAAGTCCAAAACTGGCTGCGAAGAGTTACAAAGGTTCTTACAAAACTGGATGACAGGGTAACAAAATGGTAGAGGAAATTCAATGTTGATCAGTACAAAGTAATGCACATTTGAAAAAAATAATCTCAACTATGCATACAAAATGATGGGGACTAAATTAGCTTTACCACTCAAGAAAGAGCTCTTGGAGTCGTTATAGATAGTTCTCTGAAAGCATCTGCTCGATGTGCAGCAGTGGTCAAAAAAGCAAATAGTGTTAGGAATCATTAGGAAAAGGATAGATCATTAAACAGAAAAGATCATAAAACCACTATATAAATCCATGGTATGCCTACTTCTTGAGTTCTGCATGCAATTCTGGTCACTCCATCTCAAAAAGCTATATTAACTTTGGAAAAGGTATAGAGATGGGCAACAAAAATGACTAGGGGTATGAAATAGATTCCATACAAGGAGAGATTAAAAAGAATGGGACTGCTCATCTTAAAAAAGAGACGACTAGAGGGGAATATGATAGAGGTATATAAAATGATGAATACTACAGAGAAAATGAATAGGGAAATCTCATTTACACCATTCACATAACACAAGCACTAGGGGTCATCCTATGAAATTTATAGGCAGCATGTTTAAAATAAAAAAAAAGGAAGTAATTTTTATCATACAACACACAGTCAACCTGTGGAACACATTGCCATAGGATGTTCTGAAGGCCAAAAGTATAACTGGGTTCAAAAAAGAATTAAATAAGTTCATGGAGGATAGGTTAATCAATGGCTCTGTGGCAGAGCAGGGGTAAAACCCCCTTTAAAGCTCTGCCAAAATGCTGGCTGCAGCCTGCTCTCTGGCCAGGAGTCCAGGTGTAGAGATGCAGGTACTCAGCAGGGAGCCCAGCTTGCAAGCCCTAACGAGGGCTGGTTTAGGGGAACATGCTGAACTAAGTAGTGACAGCTGGGTTGGGGCAGGAGAGGGCTATAAAAGCCCTAGGAAAACCTCAATGGGGAGGCTAGTCTGGGAGGAGACAGTAGGGCAGTATCTCTGTCTCTATACCAACAAGGAAGGCTCAAGGGCCAGGAGACCTTGGGGAGGGTGTGTGGGGCACTAACTGTTGGGAGATCTGGGAACTGCACAAGCACTGTAAATAAAGACACTTGGGTGATCCAGTAAAAGAAGGCTCTTTATTATACCAGCCTAAACATAGAGTGCAGGCACAAATGTGGGAGAGCTTGCTCTGACCCTGTGACAGGCTATTAGCCAAGATGGTCAGGGATGAAAACTCTGTGCTCTCGGTGTCCCCAAACCTCTGGATTCCAGAAGCTGGGACTGGGTGACAAAGGATGTATCATTCCAAATTGCCCTGTTCTGCTTATTTCTCTGAAGCTTCTGACACTGGCTACTGTGAAAAGACAGGATACTGAACTAGGTGGATCATTGGTCTGATCTAGTATGGCCATTGTTATGTTCTTATCAGAAAGGCAATTGATGTCTGTAGTGGACAGAGATGCCGCAGTGAAAAAAATTATCTTGTAGGGACTGGCAACAGCGAGAGGAGAGTTCCAGTCTTATCAGCCCTCACAAATTTATTGCAAATAGTGTAATTTTTGGCCCCAGCTTCAGACAGTTTTATGGTAATATGAAAATGTTAAACTTCATTAGATTTATGGGAAGGAAAAAGGGAGCAGTTCTGTCACTTAGTGTCCTGTTGCCCAGTATGATGTGAATGAAACTAGAGAATGTGAGTTCTAATCCCAGCTCTTCTACTGACTGTTGCTAGTATTTCTTTAATAATCCTTATTTTAAGCCCAGTTACATACCCTATCTGTAACTATCATCCATCTGTGTCATCCATTAGCAGCTTGACCACACAGAGAGGCTTATGACTCAGTTAGCGCTTCTGTGTTAAGAGATCTGGCTGTTCAGCTCAGAGATGGGTGGCTCATGCTTTTGCATCCAGAGGGCCTAGGTTCAAGTTCTCCAAGGTAACCCCACAAGGGCCTTGTTACATTTGGCTATGTTGTCACTACAACACAGTCTGCTCCTAGAGCTAGGAATCCTAATGCCTATCTATTGCCGTCTCCCAAATTTGTAACTCTCTGGTAGTAAGTGAGTTTTCTTCCCCTCAAGATAGGCTGGTCAACATAGAGGATAGCTGTGTGACTTTTTCTTACTAGTTACTCCTGATGCTGACATGACTGTGGTCTGTGAAGGTAATAAGTTCAAACACTGCTTATGAAAATGTAAACAATAATAATTTGTATATGAAAGTTAATAGAAGGACCCTAGAAAAATTGTTAGACTTTTTTATATCACAAAATATTGTATTGAGAAGTGAATTTGGATGTTGTGCTGATATTTATTTTACTATTTAATTTTTATTGTTTGTATTTGGTTAATGGGAGCTGTTCCTTTAAAAAACAGATATCACACCCTGAGAGTGCATTTGAGCATGACAGTAGTGTGTGGGAGATTTTGCCAGTGTCCAGAGAGTGGAAGGTTCTGCCTGTGTCTGTTTCAAAAAGGTCAACTTGATGTAGTAAACTTGTCTTTTCAGAAAGCAAGCCTTGTCTTCAAAGATGTAACATCAGTGCTTAGGGCAGGGGACAAGATTCCGCAGAGCATTGCTAATGAGCTATAGAGCCTCTTTCCCATATGTTACCAGTTTAAATCCTGCCAAGCTCAGAAGGGAGTAACAACTGTTGTCATTTAATTGATATTTAGTAGCCCTTAGATGAAATGAGCTTGGTGAGTTCCAGTTCCAGCTCGCATCCTACAAACCATCTACTATGGTTTTCACTGTATTGACTAATATATATCAGGATGAAGCTGAAATTTACACTTTAAATTTTAAAAAAATTACTAGACAAAGAAGGCACACACATTATTCAGATTAGCAATGCCATGTACAAGGCAGAACAAGCCTTGAATAAATTTATCCAAAATGGAGATCTTGAAATTCTGATTTTCCACACTTGGATAAAAGCTGCATTTAAGGCTTGCTTGTATTAAAAGATGTTTTAGTTTTAGCTGTGTTAATTATGTATTGCCGCTTAAACAGTTTGTTAAAACACTTTAAATCACATGTAAAGGCCCTCACCATTAATTCATACATTAATGTGGCAAAGGTGTCACCTTGATTATACCAATCATCAAGGTGACAAGTAGGGGCCTGTTGACTCTCATATGCTGGTTTGTGTGTGTGTAATATATAAAATTAGTAGGCCTTAAGTACAAATATAGTAACAGTGGTATAGCCTAAACAGGTCTATACCATAATGTTCTTCACTTATGCTAAATATCTCATAAGCAGATACATTTATTCTGTCTTAGTACAAGCTAGGGAAATACCTTCATGGACTAGTACTGGGAATGCTAGTAACCAAAACAAATATAAGGAAGGAACAGAACAACAAATTAGGAAACAGGGATAAACTGATGGGTTGGATTTTAGTGACATATAAAGATATGTGTAATTTGTAAAATCATATAAATAATACCAGTTGAAATATGTAACTTGGGGAGCACACCTTCTGTGTAATCACTACACAAGATGGCTTCTCAGAAACTTGTATCGTAGAAAACCCTTTTTCCTGTACTATATCGATAATCCTGACTGACGTTGGTTATTTGGTCTCCTGAGTATATTTTCTAGTGCATCAAAGTGTGGTCAAGCAATTGACTATACAATTTATCAACAAGTAGATTGTAAGCTCTTTGGGGCAGGGACTGTCTCAGTATTTGTACAGCACCTAGCACAATGGGGTCCAGTTCTTTGTTGGGTTCTCTCATGAGAACTTCTGAAGCAGGAGCCAATATCATTTGAGGTGGGCAGGGGGAATTAAAAAATCAGACGATGGGCCAGAAGAATGATTGAATCTTTATTTTAAACCCCATAATTTTCAGGGTGTTCGACTCATGATTTTTGAACTTTTGGAGTTGGCAATGCTGGAGCTGGTAACAGAAAGATACATGTGTAAATTTGAAAAGGAGAGAGACAGGCTCAGAAAGTAGAACAAAAGAAAAAAGGCTGTCACAACACTAGATAGAAGGCTTTACAGGGGAAAGAGGGGCTTTGAAGAAAGAGGGATCCTTAAAGATGGGGTGAGAGATTGCTGAATGCCAAGGTTTTCAAACTGGGGGCATGGAGGAAAGTTTGGGGAGGAGATGAGTGGTGATGCCAGATGGCTCAGGCTTCAGCCTGGTCCAATGGGTCTCGGGGAGGGAGTGCCACCCCTGACTCACCTCTTTTTGTCTGGGTTGAGGGGGTGCAACCAAAAATTGTAACTCAGAGAGAGGGGCTCAACTAAAAAAGTTAGCAAATTGCTGGCTTAATGGTTAAGGAAGAAAGAGACTGACAATGTATGACAATGCCAAGAGATTGCGTTTGTTGGGATAAAAAGGAGTCATTTTAAATCGACAGATCTATTTAGTTGTCTGCCACAGGCAAGGAAAGAGTATTATAAAGGGAACTAATCTTGTGTGATCTGTCCAGCTAAAGTGGATCTATGTCTGAGTTGTATTTTTTCCATTTCTATCTATGACAAGATGTAATCTATATAGTAAAATAGTACTCATTGCAATTCATGTTGTCTTCAATAGCCAAAGCAATAGGTTTTGTTTAAATAGCTAAGATTGTTGTCAAGGTTCAGAAACGATTAAGAACATACAGTTTCACACTTCATCCAGGTTGTTAGATTCTGCTGTCACTGAAACTGATGTAAATTCAGTACCATTCTGTGGACCTGGGAGCAAAATTTGGCCCTTTGCTTTTCCACCTCTCTAAGCTCTGTCTGTCATGGCCTTCAGAAAAAGGCAAAAACTCCTGCTTGCTTTGCTGTGGTCTCTTTGTGAAATCCTTATGCTTTTATCCCTCATTAAGGTTATTAATGCAATTTTATTTTTCTTTTTTCTATTTTTTAGCAGAATTTAGTACTAGAGAAAGATCCTGAACTGTCAGTCCTTGCAAACAAAGTGTTCTGTTTAGGTAGAGTGAAATTTGTCTGTATTCCCCCTCATTGCAACGGAAAGGGTCTCTATGTTGGTCTTATGTAGGTTCTCATGGAAGGGAGTGATGCAGGTGAAGTAGGGGAGAGATTATGGGCAGGGATGCACTAAGACAATCTGGGGCTTTAGGCACAGGGAGTCTGTAGTCCCATCCCTGCACTGCGGCCTTGCAGTTCACTAAAAGTCAGGCACACGGTATGTCTACACTATGGGATTATTCCAATTTTACATAAACCGGTTTTGTAAAACAGATTGTATAAAGTTGAGTGCATGTGGCCACACTAAGCACATTAATTCAGTAGTGTGCGTCCATGGTCCGAGGCTAGTTTCGATTGCTGGAGCGTTGGACTGTGGGTAGCTATCTCGTAGCTATCCCATAGTTCCCGCAGTCTCCCCCGCCCCTTGGAATTCTGGGTTGAGACCCCAATGCATGATGGTGCAAAAACAGTGTCGCGGGTGATTCTGGGTAAATGTCGTCACTCATTCCTTCCTCCGGGAAAGCAACAGCAGACAATCATTTTGCACCCTTTTTCCCTGGATTGCCCTGGTAGACACCATAGCACGGCAACAATGGAGCCCGTTCAGCTTTTTTTTACTGTCACCATATGTCTACTGGATGTTGCTAACAGAAGCGGTACTGCAGCGCTAAACAGCAGTATTCATTTGCCTTTGCAAGTTAGCAGAGACGGTTATCAGTTGTTCTGTACTGTCTGCTGCGGTCATGGGTGCCCCTGGCTGAGGTCGGCCGGGGATGCAAAGACAAAAATGGGAATGACTCCCTGAGTCAATTCCTCCTTTATGGTATCTAAAAATTGAGTCAGTCCTGCCTAGAATATGGTGCAAGTGTACTAGAGAACCAGTGTACCAGAGAACCAGAGAGCACAGCCGCTCTGTGTCAGATCCCACAGAAATGATGAGCTACATGCCATTCTAGGGGGTGCCCGTACAACAACCCCACCCGTTGCTTCCCTTCCATTCGGACGTGTCAGTGTCCCCCATTGGTGTGTGAAGTGAATAACACAGGAATAAGAAACACTGAGTTTTTAGTGAGATAAAATGAGGGGGAGGCAGCCTCCAGCTGCTATGATAGTCCAGGCAGGACATTAAACGGTGCGGGGGAGAGGAGCCCAGCATCCTGCTGCTATGATAGTCCAGACAGTACAGAATCTTTTCTTTACACACTAAAGGGAGGGGGCTGATGGAGCTCAGCCCCTAGTTGCTATGATGAAGACGTTTACCAGCCGTTCTGTACCATCTACTGGGAATGACTGGGAGTCATTCCTATTTTTACTCAGGCGCCCTCGGCCGACCTCACCTGAGGCCAGCCAGGAGCACTCACGGGCTGATGATGATGATGGATAGCAGTCATATTGTACCGTCTGCCATCGGGGAGGGGAGGGGAGAGGATACTGCTGTTCATTGCCGCAGCATCGTGTCTACCAGCGGCATGCAGTAGACATAGGGTGACATTGAAAAAAGTCAAGAAACGATTTTTTTCCCTTTTCTTTCACGGTTTAACACTGTTAAAATCAGTTTAAACGCGTAGTGTAGACCAGGTCTCAGCCTCCCAAGAGTGTCAGCAGTCCCCTTTCACTTCTTCAGAAACACCAGGGGCAGCAGTACCCCTGAGAGGTAAGGATGGCAGCAGAAAGGTGCCCCAGTACTAACTCATGAGCTGAGACGTATCTGGTTGAGTATTTGGATGAGGATATACTACACACTTCCCCTCCTACTACATACAGAATCTTCTGCTGGGCTGGTATTGGTGGGATCACTCAGAACAGTGGAAATTGGAGTAAACATCTCACTGAGATACATGGGGTCCCTCTCACAGCAATTGCTTCAGGGTCTCTTCAGACTCAGGCAGACATGTTGCATCCATTATACCTGAGGCATGTTTTCAAATTCTTTCCAACCAGGAGTACTGGAAACCTACTTTTATTAACTTTAAATGAAAGCTCTGATTCTGATGTATCCAGGTGTTTCCAGGAGCTTTGGCAAAACAGCTCCTGTGAAACAGAGTTGAAGGTGCTGCTATTTTAGCCACTGATGGGGTCCACACAGGAAACTTGCTCACTGCCTTTGGTTTGTGGGAGGAGGATTTCAGGTCCCAGTCTCTCCTGAATTCTATTAATGAAGAGCTAGTTTTATGCTGGTGCAGTGGTTTTCACCCCCACAGAATGAGTAAGACATGTTTAAGCTTGTTCATCCTGCCTCAAGAAAATACCTCAACATAGATCTGGAGGGACTGCCTGGAGAGGTAGCTGGCTCAGTCTCCATGCTTCTCCATGGTTTTCAGATAGAGATCTTCAATGGGTTTGCATGATAGATCTGATCCACAGCCCACATCACAAGGAGTTATGAAGGCAGAAAAACTGAGCATGGAGGGACCAGTATCCTTGAAGGACACAGCGATGGAATGCATGCATATCATACAATGAAAAGAAGGATTTTAATTTTTCAAGTTCTAATTTAGCGCCACTTGCTACTTAAAGCTGCCATCAAAATGATTTTAATGGAAAGCATTTGAAAGTAGCTGGACAGAACTTTCAAACCTCACCTGCACATAAAGAAATACGATGTGTGCTGTGGTTTGTTGAAATTTCTTTTTCTTGTCACATTAGGAATATAGAAGCCAATCCAGCGCCCACTGAAGTCAGTAGAAATGCTCATTTACTTTATAGGCATTGTTTGGGTCAGCCCCAATGTCCATGATAGAGGAGTAATCAATGCAATAAACAATGTTTTGCAGAGGTTGGATGTAACCTTCCCACTGGCATTTAGTTATCTTCAAAAAATACTTTCTGCCTCATATATTCCTATGCAATGGACGTTGTCTCTTTAAAAAATAAACTAAACCACAGCAGCTACAGTAACTGGACAGAGGGATGCACTTTATATAGTTCCAGCCGATGCAGGGAGAAGTATTGCGTAAGATGGCATCCCAAATGTAAAGAAAGGATAGAACACACATTTTATATATGTATTGTGTAATTATTTTGGTGCAATGCAGGATAGGGCCTCTAGGGCTCTCTGTTGTTGCATTTTTCACTGGTACTGTTTTGTATAACTTACAGAATAGAGCCTACAGGTGCTTTTCCCCACAAATGGACTGTGCACTGTAAGTCCAAAGGTATTTAAAGAGATGGAGAAAAGCATTAATACAGAAAAGACAACTGTCCTGCAGTAGAATAGGTATCAATATTAACTACTGTAAATACAAAGCTATGCGTCAGTGTGACTAATCCTACAGAATAACAATAACAGAACTGACTAGAATTTGCTTCAGAAGGAAAACTCGTCAAAGTTCAGAATTACATACAAATCATCAAAGGTAGAAGGAAGAAAAGAGAGTGTTACTCAGAGAAATGTGGTATCGCAACCTTCTGGAATATGAACAAGGGAGACAAATGCTAACATACCGGTGAAGAATGTGTGTCAAAAGAATTATTGTGGCATGTGTTGTGGTGTCCTTCCCACACTGGCCAGTGAGGGGTTAATAGAGTCCTAGGGAGGCTGTGCAAAAAGCAACCAATAGGAGAGGGACTGTGAGGAATGACCAGTCAGGGTCCAGCAGGCCCATATATAAAGAGCCTCTGGGCAGAACAGGGTCAGTAGTTGTATGGAGCTCAAGGAGGGAGGATTGTATCTGGACTAGGCTGAAACCCTGTAGTACCTTGGACAGAGCAGTGCAGGCAGGAACCTGGGGAGAAGAGAGAGAGCTCTGGATGTGTTTCTGAGATTGAGGAGGGTGCTGTGGCCACAAGGAAGTGGCCCAAGGAAATGCAGTGATAGTAGAGACAAAGGAACACAATAACTGACTATGGTTCAGATGGTCCCTGGGCTGAAACACTAAAAAGTGGTACTGTGGCCATTGGGGAAGTGATAGGACAATTGACTACAGTCTCCACCGGGAAAGTGGCTGAACTATTGAGGAGCTAAGCCTCCCCCAGAAGGTGGGGGGGACATGGATAGTGACATTGCCAAAGGGCCGAGCCATGAAGTGGACACTGGGTTTCCTGATGCTATGAGAGGGGTTGCAGGTGGACTGCAGAGAAGGAGTGATGGGTTGCAGATTGCGGATTGGGGCATTGGCCCCGAGATAATCCCCAGAATGACCAGGAGGAGGCGGTGAGTAACATGTCCAGTGACATGGCAATTCACCTTGATCAGGTAAGATCACCAGGGAAATGCTATAGGAAAAAATAATTCAGCATCCCTGCTAGAGGAAGAGGTGCAAGCAGCAATCAACATATTAAAACAAAAGGAAACAAAAGTCAGAATTTGGAAAAGAAATTGAAGGCCTAAGGAATGACCATAAGAAAAAAAAAATCTTGCGTCTGTACTGTATGAAATCCCTAATGCACAGTGTTCCAATAGACTGTTTTTGAGATGATTTCTATGATCAATAAATGATTAAAGCCTCATATGCTCTAATTTTGTCTGTTAGATAACACTGTACAGTAGCATGACAGTTGAACAGTGCACTGTTACTGGAAAGCTAGATACTGCCTAGCAGCCCAATTGCTAGCGGTTTCCTGCTCCAAGGGGGAGACTGGCTATATTTCAATCAAGCAACAGGCAAATGTCACAAAATGTAATTCCCGCAAATTCATAGACTACATAACTAATGAACTCTGGCCAGTAGCACATACAATTCTGTCACTGTAGTGCTACATGTGCCCATATTAAGGACAATTTCTCTCTAAAAGGCCTTGGGCCAGCTACTTGGGAGACTGCCTGTCTCTCCATGCAGTATCGCCATGACTGCAGTCAGTGGAGGCTCTCGGCTAGAGGATCCTTGGTATAACAGTGCTGCTGATAGATTTTGTCACAAGGGTCCCTCTGCTCGACTTTAGAAATTGCTCCCCTCACCCCCAATCCTACATTGCCCAAATCTCTTGACCTAAAAAGCATGCTGCAAGGCTCATCTATTTTTTTTGTCTCTTTGTGGGAAGGTTGGGGGGTCGAGAGTTGCATGATCTGACGTGGACTTGGTTTGCTGTTATGGTTTGCCTGATTAGATTGTGGTTGGATTTTATTACAGGGTAACACTGTTGAGTTTTGTATTGTATGTGGATTACTATATCTGTAATAGCAGTACACCTTTTTAGGGTTTGACAAATTGAAATAAATATTGCAGGCACAAGCTGAGTTAACCTAGAAAGAGGAGTTAGCCGCTTCCCTTGAAAGCATTGTGTTTCATCAATTTTCTTGTTACCCTGAACAGTGAGGGGAAAAATACAGAAAGAAGTACCTAACATCTTTGCTTCTTTCCACCTCCAAAAACAGAGAATTAACCTTTCAGGTCTAATAACTACTACAATGTAATAAGGCACCATTTTTATCTTGACAATTCTCCTAAATATTCTGTATCACATTAGCGAAAGAAAAGAAAATTTGACTGTGTTATATTCCAGTTCAGACTGCAGGAGCTAACCTGTGCAAGTCAGAAAGAGCCCAGCTTGACTCTCAGACCCAAAGATGTGTTTACAGCTCTCACAGCGAGGGACAAAATCATTTTGTAAGCTTAACAAATTTGCCCTGGAAAATGTGGGAGCCCCGCAGTGCCATTGCTAGAGCTGCTTTTTGTTTTATAATCCCCCTTTAAACCCACATTTCTGCCTGAAAGTAATTTGAGACATCCTACCTGCCAAATTTTGTGCAGCTCCCTATGCGACCAGAGAGAAAGTTACTCATTTCCCCTTCTGGGGGCCTCAAAGTAGTAGAACAGTCAGCAGAGGGAGGCAGCAGTGTATTTCTCATGCCTACAGATGTGGAGGTGGGATTTGGGGAACCAGTGGTGACTTGGGAACATGGAGAAGTCAGTGGAGAGGAAGGTGTTAGTGAGTCGGGGGGCAGACTGGTGTGAGTGCTATGCTCAGCTGGTAGCCCTAAAGCACCACCATCATGTGCAAATTGGCTCAAAAAGCTTTAAAGCGGCAGGCCCCCTCCCCCTTTTGATGTGGCCCTGAAATACCATGTGATTTCTGTGGGACATGGATCCATTTTTACTTTTTCATCTGTGCTATGATAAGCCCCAATGATTATTGCTAGAAAACAAATAGATGGGGTAGAACAAAGAGTGGCACTGTGCATCACTAGAAGAGGTACATTTTAGAGATGTCCATTCATATAAGACAACAATTGTTAAGTCATGTGACAAGGAAGAAGAATCACAGAAAGAGTCACAATCACTGAATGAAGAACTTTATAAGAATAAGGAAAGCTGCATTATTCTAAAAAGTACTGTCTCTATGTGTCACTGTAAAGTTTCTGCCTGGAAATTTTCCCAGCCCCAACTCCTGCCTAGCTTTTTGCTACACATTTAAACAAACCATAATACACAGAGTTTCACATCATTCCCTACCTATTTGGTTCTATAAAAGCAAGAGTTAATATTTCACAACAAATTATAAATCCAAATGAGTGACTGGTTTCACTACTCATCCAGATCTGGGTATCTTCTGGACTAGAAAAGGATTTTTGTTATTTTTTTCCCACTTGTATTATTTAGTCCCAAATGCATAGGTACCAAAAAAAGATCCAAGAGGCCCTGGATCTCTGTTAATGCTTTACCCATTATTGAACAGCCTCACATGGCCCATTTGAGGGGTCACATATTGTAAGCTAAATGGTACTTATTATAAAGCAGTGCACACTGACTACAAAGCTTTTATGGAAGCCAAAGTAATTGCACTTGAGGAATCTTCTGCCAGGAGTAATATCGCCTCCTTATAGTTTAAAACAAAAAAGTGTGACATCACTGATGAGAAAGATCATTCATTCAGTGTGGTCTGCTCCAATTCTGGTCAGCTAGTCAATACAGAGTGCACGGCATGCTGGAGCGAACATTTCAGCCAGCTGCTAAATGCACCCCAAATTTCTTTGGACTCTGATAATAAAGCCACTGCTAAGTAGATGCATTTCATACAAAATGATCCTGGTGAATTCACTATTGCTGAAATCCACAGAGAGATAAATAAGCTTAAGAGAAATAAAGCAGCAGAAATCTATGGAATTCTTGTGGAACTTTTAAAAAGTGCTGGACCAGCTATTTTGTGGCTGAAGATGCTGTTCAGTCTTGTCCAACTAGCAAAAAGACATTGTTTTACCACTTTGGAACTGTAAAGGCAACAAATGAAACTGTTGTAACTATCTCAGCATTACTCTATTTGTCCGAGGGAAAGTTTTTGTTTCTGTTTTGTTGGCTCAAGGAACTGATATCTTAAAGAGCAAGAGAAGACCTCAGCAAGCTAGCTTCACTTCTAGCTGTTCCACAACAGAACAAATCTTCACACTGTGCAAGTTTAGTGAAAAGACATAGGAATTTAAGCGCCCCATTCACATTGCGTTTCAGGATATCAAGGCCATGTTTGACTCTGTTGTCAGGGAATCACTTTGGCTAACCTTGAAACTTGCAGGCCTCCCTGACAAGCTCTGTAGAATGTTATGTCTCTTATATCATGACTCCTCAATCTGTGTTCATGTAAATGGAGAAAAGAGCCACCTTCTTCTGAATTAGAGCAGCTGTTTGACAAGGATGTGTTGTCAACCCAGTACTCTGTAATGCTGTCATAGGCTATGCTTGAAGTGATACTTAAATGCATTTTAGGTATATGCCTTGGATAAGAACCATCCGGATGTAGATTTTGCCAATGACACAATGCTAGTTGTCAAATGAATGGATGAGCTGGTTGTGGCACTTAAGGACCTGGAAACCTCAGAGGCAAAAGTTGGCTTGAAAATTAATTGGAGTAAAACCAAAATTCTTCCAGGTGATTTTGAACACTCTATAGGCTCTAGTATTTTGATTGGTGGCCATCCAGTTGACATTGTCAGTGATTTTACCTACCTTAGCTCTGTTATTGATAACATGAGTGGCAACAAGAAAGAACTTGAAGTTCACACTGCAAAAGCGTCGTCAATCCTGGGGTGCCTCTTTAAGAATATCTTTTTCAAACTGAACACACTAATATGCAGAGAGACAAAGCTGAGGGTATAATACTTTTGATACAATACTGTGGTCATTATTGTGACCTGTGGGACTGAAACATGGCCCCTCACTGTCAGGATTGAAAAAAAGGTTGGGCACCATTCAGATGAAGCATCTCTGAATGATCAAAAACCTCAAATGGTATGAATTCAAGTGAATGAAGAGATCTGCTTCCTAACTATGCAGGTTCTGCTCTCTCAAATAGTCATTCTGTGGTCTCCAATGGTGGTATAGTCATCTGCACCAAATGTCTACCAATGTACCTGTGAGAATCATCTTTGACTTTGGCCCAATGAAATCAAGATGGAAAAGACTCCTGGAAGATGTAAAACACTGATGGCTGGATGGCATCCTAGCCAATAACCTGTCAGATTTGGCCCAGGACAGAACCTCATGGAGCTGCGTAATACTTTTGGTGGCCTCTACACTGTCCAAGCAACAGCATGAAAACAAACGTAACCTAAAATGGATAGACTTCTCTTCAGTAGGTTTAGTATTCTTTTGAAACAAATTATCTCCTTTTACCAAGGTAATGGGTCAAGTACCATTTCCACTGGAGTTACACAGCAATTCAGCTGAACTTTGAATCAACTGAAGGTGCTGCTTGTTTCTTCTGTAATGAATATCTTGATCATTCTCAAACAGGGCTGGCTCTAGCCATTTCGCCGCCCCAAGCATGGCGGCATGCCGCAGGGGGCTCTCTGCCGCTCGCCGGTCCTGTGGCTCCGGGGGACCTCCTGTAGGCGTCCCTGCGGAGAGTCCGCTGGTCCCGCGGCTCCGGTGGACCTCCCGCAGGTGTGCCTGTGGATGCTCCACCGGAGCCGCAGGACCAGCGGACCCTCTGCAGGCATGCCTGCGGGAGGTCCACTGGAGCCGTCTGCCGCCCTCCCGGCAACCAGCAGCGCGGCCCCCGTGGCATTCCGCCCCAAGCACGCACTTGGCACGCTGGGGCCTGGAGCTGGCCCTGTTCTCAACCATAGACTTTATTTAAAGTTTGGCTATGTCCCCATGATTTTTTTTAAAGGTACTAATTACATGCCCACCAGAATAATGGAAAGAGTAATTATCCTTATTGTGCTTAGGGATATCAAAACCTCTATTATTCTGTGATTGGAGCTGAATAATTATAGATAATTGCTGCAACTGTATTGTCTGTTCAAATATAGCTCTACAGTAATTACCTTATTTTAATTAAATATGTTTGGGATTTAAAGAGATCTTTTTTGGTTTATTACACTAAACAGAAACTCCCGTTTAGGTATAAAAATGATGTCAATTGCTTACTCTGTCCTGGTTCAACACAGTAACTATTGATTTCAGCTAGCATGATCTCACTTGTTCAGAGTAAAAGCCACTCAGACCAGGTTAGAAAACAGTGACTCTCAGTTCCATTACTATCTCTACAGGACTGACTTTAATGGAGAATCCTGACAACTTTATTCTCTTTTAGACAAATCCTGCCCTTCCTGCGGTGAGGCTGTCCAAGGTACCTAAAAGAGTTAGACTTTCCTAAAGGTGAAAAACATTTACATTTTCAACCTGTAACAAAAATAACTGAGGAACCTCAACATTTCTATATAGAATAGTCCTTTCTGGTTTGAGACCACCATATCAGAAACAGAAAGAAGCTTTTTTGAAGGAGTAAACCTGGCTCAGATTGGACATAGAATATGCACTTTACCTAACCCTTAAGTTTGTAATGAGACTTACGTGTCTACCAAAGGGTGTGCCAAAAAACATTCTTCTCCCTCAATGTGGGGTGCAGAAGGTAATCTCTTGATTGCTGTCTGTGTATTCTTTCTCATTGAGGAGCACAGGAACTGCTTACTTATGTTTCTCCATGCAAGGAACATGTTGCAAAATAGGGGTGGGTTCACAGATCTACTACATTTCCTTTCCACTCTGGGGATGCTCACACAGGTGCATAGTAAACAATCTGGCCTGAGACACAATTTCTCTGGTGCTACGAAAAGGCTCCCTACGCAGGGCTGTGGCATAAGTGTCCCACTCAAGTTCTAAATGGGGAATTGAAAACTCGGTGTCATAGTATATTTCTAGTTATATGGGCAAACCAGGATTCAAGTACATTTAAATTTCTCTACAGAAGCAAAGAGAGAGAAGAATGTTGGAGGCAAAAATCGAAAGTGATTAATCTTCCACTTAAGTACTGATGTATGACCTTGTCTAATTTATTTAGGATTTACTGACAACTTGAACACACTGAAAGTGAGTGGATTATTCAATCCAGTTCTTCTACAGAGTATTAAAACAATGGCATCAGATAAATACAGACAAAATCCTTAGGTTCCATGAGAGGATTTGCATTCAACAAAAGAAAGATTCCAGTTTCAAATAATCTTAGTCAAAAGATAAAAGAAAGGAGAAAAAAATAATTATAATGATGGTGTTAAGAATATTCTTCTGTTAAGTACATATAAAACAATATACTATTCTATTAATGTCATACACATCAATGTCAATGAACATTATACATTTGATTATAATTATACATATTGTGATACAAATGTAAATTGACCTCTGAGTGGGGTTATCTGTGTTCTCATTGGAAATACAGTCGAGGATTACCCTGACCACTGATCAAGCTTTAGTAATGGTATGTCTCAGGGGTGGTATAATTTACTCAGCAGGTTGGGGGGAGGGAAAAGAGGGGTGTTACACTCTGACGAAAGGTTATTTAATGATAGTTAAATTTAGTTTATTTAGTTAAACACTGGAATAAATTGCCTAGGGAGGTTGTGGAATCTCCATCTCTGGAGATATTTAAGAGTAGGTTAGATAAATGTCTATCAGGGATGTTCTAGACAGTATTTGGTCCTGCCATGAAGGCAGGGGCCTGGACTCGATGACCTCTTGAGGTCCCTTCCAGTCCTAGAGTCTATGAATCTATGAATCTATGATAAACAAGATAATTCAACTGTTTGTCTGAAGAGTAACATAACAGGGATTTTATTTAAACTGGAACAAACAGAACTGGAGTCCTCCTATCTACAATAACTCTAAATAAATCAAGACTATATAAAATAAAAAGTATCTAAACACATTATAACTTACTATTAAGTGTGCTTAACTCATGTAACCCTCTAACTACAGAAATAGCTTGCTTTGTATGCACAGGCTATTTTATAGATTGTTATTCTTTTATTATTCAGTTTGAGTCCCCTGTCCTCAAATATCTCACTGGGTGCTGTCTAATGCCAAGACAGTCTTTGAGCTGCAAGCACATTTCATGACTTCTTGAGGTGATGGACTTTACTCCAGTCGTGCTTCCTTGCAGGTTGCACATTAGACCAGACCCATGGGATCTGAAGGACTTTCGGTTCTCCTGTTCCCAATCCTGGGACAACACAAACCAATGAGAGGAGATGCTGAAGCTGATATTCAGTAACCTCAATTTCCCCAATTACTCTGTTTCTCTCAGTCCCGGTTTCCCTCTATCCCTCGGCCACCCTCTCCCTGTTTCTCTCAATTTATTCACAGACTTTCTCTTTCTCTCTGTATCTCTCTCAGGTTCTGCACTGCCTGCCTCCGTCCCCCTCTTCTCCTCCAACTGTCACTTCCCTTCCCCCTGAGGGGAGAGGTCACCTCTTCTCACTTTCTCAGAGGAAGAAGCTACCTCCTTTCCATAGAAAACTGATTGTGCATTCACCCTGAACACACCCCAATTATATATCCCCGTACAAGGTCAAATCCCTTTACCATGTTTACACAAACTTTTTTTTAAATAATTCAGGGTTATTTATGTAAGTTATCATGAAAATAGGATGGGTAGGTAAACTGAGAATTAAGGCAAAGGTTTTTTTCAAGATTATTGTATGAAAAAAAAGTCCTAATGGAGCAGGTGGAAATACTGATAATAGGTCCTGGGATGATTGAGATAATTTCACATTAATTTGTATTTCTAGTTAGGCTTTATTTGCCAGCACAGCTGAAAGTATTATTTCAAAGTGAGATGCTTAATGCTGACTTCATATTTTATTGTTAGGGTTTTTCCTCCATGGAATGTGATTAACTTTCACTACATTTTTATTTTACTATGAGCTTCCTCACTATGGCCCTAACCCCACAAAGTCTTACATGTGCTTAACTTTAAGTGTGTGAGTAGTCCCACGGGGGTTAAGTTATACACAAAGAATAAGTCTTTGAAGGATCAGGGCTTATTATCAGTTATTGTATTTACTTATATAAAGGAAGCAATGAGACTTTAAAGCAGAGGTGCGCAAACTACAGCCTGCGGGCCACGTCTGGCCCACGGGACCCTCCTGCCCAGCCCCTGAGCTCCTAGCCCGGGAGGCTGGCCCCTGGCCCCTCCCCCGCTGTTCCCCTCCCCCGCAGCCTCAGCTCAGTGCGCCACTGGCACAATGCTCTGAGAGGCGGGGCAGCGAGCTCCTGGGGCAATGCAGCTGCAGAGCCAGAGCCTGACCTGGTGCTCTGTGCTGCGTGGCAGTGCAGTAAGGGGACAGGGAGCGGGAGGTTGGATAGAGAGCAGGGGAGTTTGGGGTGGTGGTCAGGTGGCGGGGATGTGGCTAGGGAGAGGGTGGGGAAAGGGGTTAGGGTTAGGGGTCTGGGGTTGGGGCAGTCAGGAAGGTGGGGGTATGTATGATGGGGTGGCAGGGGGCAGTCAGGGAGCAAAGGTGGTTGGATGAGGCAGGGGTCCTGGGGCAGTCAGGAATGAGAGGAGGGGTTGGATGGGGCAGTGGAGGCAGTCGGGGTGGGAGCAGTGGGGGGCAGTCATGGGTGGGAGTCGGGGAGGGCAGTCAGGGTACAGGGAGAAGGGGTGGTTGGATGGGGCAGTCAGGAAGGAAGGGGGGTTAGATGGGGTGGCACAGGGCAGTCAGGGGCAGGGGTTCTGGGGCGGGTCAGGGGACAGGGAGTAGGATGGTGTCAGGGAACAGGGGGGGTTGGATGGGCCAGGAGTCCTGGGGGGACGTCAGGGGGCCAGAAGCTGGGGTGGTGGACAGGGGGTTTGGACAGGACCACTAAGCCTAACCGGCCCTCCATCCAATTTCCAAAACCCGATGTGGTCCTCAGGCCAAAAGGTTTGCCAGCCCCTGCTTTAAAGCTTTAATCCTGGGAAGAGTTAAGAACATGTTTAACTTCAAGCATGTGATTAGTCACACGGAAGTCATGGGCTACTGACATGTTTAAAGTTAAGTATTTGCATAAACCTTTGCAGGTTCAGAGCCTAAGGATCAGAGTTTTAAAGGTATTTAGGTACCTAAAGATGCAGATAGGTGACTAGTGGGATATTCAATAGTGCCTTGACACATAATTCCCATTGAAATCAACAGGTATTGGGCATCTCACCAGTTTGAAAAATCCACCAGGCACCTATTGCCATCTTCAGGAAGCTAAACACCTTTAAAAAGCTGGCCCATAGACCCTCATCCTGCAATGGCCTTAAAGGAAAAAAAAGTGTCACAAGCAAAGGAAGCCTTTGAAATATATAAAGACAATGTTATGTTCCCTTTAAAAGGATAAAAATCTAATCACAATAAACATGGTTAGCATATATTAAAAACTTATCATGTGAGCAATTGCTGAAGGTGCCATGGGGGCATATCACAGGGGTGAACTGGATCATTATTTGGAGATTGGAAGGGATTTCTCCACGGGAAAATCTATTTTAAGGTTTGGTCCACACTAAGGTTGAGAACCCCTTTACTGTGGTAGCATGGAATAATAAAACTTGTTATTAGGATCAGTTTTTACTTTAAAAAAATATATTTTGCATTGCTAACTCTGAGGAAAATGGCATACTTTAATTGCCCAACAGCAGTGTAAGAAAGTTTGGATTAATCTCAACATGGGCAATTCCTTTTATGCAGTAAAAGAACTGCTGGAAGCTTCCTTGATTCTACTGTCCCAGCAGTAGCTCCCTCCTGTAAATAATTAAGTCAATAGTGTAGGTGCTGGGATCTAGTAAGAATATCTATGATGCTTTGTGACAAATTACTGGCTTCTGCCTGTGTGTTATGCTGTCCCATTGACAAATTACTGGGTAGTAACTGAAAAAGTGAAATACTGGCAGCTTGCCCCAAAATGAAAGTTAACTTTGCCAAAAAGAGATTCAAATAACTGGTATATATTTGCCATTCATCAAGAAGTATGTTCTAGGTTGACTTTCTCTGTTTTGCTTTGGGGCCCAAGGATGAGGGTGGAACTAAGGTTAGTCATACCAAATTTCTACCATCAATACTTAGATTAATCTTATTGCTAGAAGCGCATTTTAAATTTTGAGAGCTTCATATATCTTTATTTACAAAAGAATTTTAACCACCAATCACAAAGATATCTATATATATATCTACCTCGATATACGCTGTCCTCGGGAGCCAAAAAATCTTATCGTGCTATAGGTGAAAGCGCATTATATTGAACTTGCTTTGATCCACCGGAGTGCGCAGCCCCCACCCCCACCCGAGCACTGCTTTGCTGTGTTATATCCGAATTCATGTTACATTGGGTCGTATTATATTGGGGTAGAGGTGTGTGTATATATATATATATATATATATATATATATATATATCTTTAAAAATATGTCTCTTTGCCCTTTTCCTTACTGTTGGTATTTTGTTTGTTAATGTGATTTATTTGTAATTTACGCAGTGCTATATTATTGTACGGCTGTGCTGGTGTGATTTGGCCTGTAGAGATTCCCCCAGATAACACCACCACATTTTGGTCAGTGCTATCATGGCCTTTGATACTACCTAACTTCTTTCCTGGGACCCTGAAATCTGCCCACAGCAGGGAAAGAAAGGTAACAGAGGTCAAACAGACAGAATAGAACAACAAGACCCTGGATTCAAGATTCCCTGGATGGGTTGGGCTAGTGCTTGTCTGTAGCACCGAGCATTCTCTCTCTTCTCTCAGGTGTGTGGCTGGCTGGTCTTGCCCACATGCTCAGGGACTAACTCATAGCCATATATCAGAGGGGTAGCAGTGTTAGTCTGGATCTGTAAAAGCAGCAAAGAGTCCTATGGCACCTTATAGACTAACAGACGTACTGGAGCATGAGCTTTCGTGGGTGAATACCCACTTCGTCGGATGCATGTGATATGGTCATATGTGGGGTTGGGAAGGAATTTTCCCCCAGGTCAGCTTGGTGGTGACCCTAGGGTTTTGCCACCTTCCTCTACAGCCTGGGGTGCAGGTCACTTGCCAGGGTCATCTGGATATATCTCACTTAATCATTTCCCCGCCATTGGAGGAGTCTTGGGCACTTGTGGAGCTCAATCCCTCTTGTTCTCTTTCTGTGGCACATAATAGTTCAGTCTCCTGTGGGCTGTAATATTTTGGTCTAATTTCGGCTGTTGGCTTAGTGTGCGGGTGCTGGGTGATGTTGGTGGCCTGTGATATATGGAAGGTCAGACTACATGATGGTCCCTTCTGGCCTTAAACTCTATGACTATGACAGAGAAAGAGTCTGGCCAGCTAGGAAGGAGAGGCTACTATGGAAAGAGAAACCATGGTCAGTTAGTCGCCATACAAGAGAAAAAAAAAGTTTGGAAACCTGGTTACTGAGTTACATAAATATTCTTGGTTTCAGCTGTAAGAAGGTATATTTTAAGGTGGTAGGGCATGACTTAATGGGCTGGGCTAGCCAAGGATTTACTTTCATAACTGTTTGAATGAAAGGTAGCAACGCTGGTATCAAAGCTCCATCTTCTCTATTGATGGTGCGGGGGGGGGAGGGGAGGACTTATGTCTCCTTCAGTGGCAAATTAGCCACTGGGCCAATGGGCCCTGTGCCAAGGGGCCCTGGCCAATGTGGAGGGGGAGAAAAATGGGTGCCCCCGTGCCCCAACCTGCTCTGTCTGTCCAGTGCTCCTGCTGGGGAGTGGGGTTGGGGCACGGAGGCTTCTCCTGCTCCCCAGCAGGAGTGTCAGGTGGGCAGAGCAGGGCAAGTCCCTGTGCTCTGACTCTGCTCCCCAGCAAGAGTGCTAGGCGAGCGGGGCAAGCCCCTGTGCCCCAACCCAGCTCCTTGGTGTGAGTGCCGGGTGGGGCAAGCTCCCATGCTCTGATTCCATTTCCATGGCAGGAGCGTAGGGAGGAGAATTGGGGGGACTGCAGGTGGAAGGGATGGGGGGACCCCCACTTGTGCTGGCCCAGGGGCTCCACAACCTCTAATCCACTTTTGATCTACTTCCTATCTACATTTTTCTTTAGAAATATTTTAAAATGAAATCCATCCTTTAGGAATTTGGCTTTTCTCCCCAGATAATTAATGATACATGGAATTGCATTAATTAAACATAGGTGACCAGTAATGGCATTGACTTCAAAGGGGTTGGACTAGGCCCTATGTCTAAATTCCACACTGGAGTTTCTTACTGACACAAAATGGATTCTGTGTTCCTGACATCTCTTTTTTAAAATACTTTTTGTTCTGATTTTCTTTGAAAAACTACCAAGTGTTCAATGGGCCTCACAATTTTCATTTTTCTCACCTGTGGTGGTGTGATCTGTTGGCTGGATGGCACATCAGAAGATGCTATAAAACAGGGACAACCAGCATTCTGAAATGACTTATTCTTTATGGTATCTGCAAGGTATATTTCTGCTCTTGGACTGACAGGTCTTTTTTAAAAAAGAATGTTTTGCAGTTCTCCTTTAAAAATTATTTCAAAAATGCCTTTTCATCCTCCCCCAAACCAACCCCATGTGGTCAGGAATTTTAAGGTTATTACTTCCAATTTTAAAAGCTTAGCTAGGTCACCTTAACCTTCATAATTAAGCTTTTTACATAAAAGCAAGAATTAAGATCATCCATAATTGAAAGGCTTGAAAACCCATCACCAGGCTTTTTTAAAAAAGAACATTACAAAGGGGTAGGGCTAAACTCCATGCCACGATTTTCCGCTGAGATTACAGAAGGGAAATGGGGTATTTTCCAGTGTTGACTTTGGTTTGGGAGCTTAAAAAGAATGGGTTAAATGGTGCAGTCTTTTTTTGGGCAAAACCACCATTGAGTCAATAGTTTTGCCTGACTAAGGACAATTGGGCTCAGTTGAACCCCTTAGGCACAGACCCAAAAAGGGATTGTGCAGGGGGCAGTTTGTCAAAGAATTCCGTCTCAGGGAAGCATAATTCCTCTGGGAGCTTCCTGGATAGCACTGGAAAGCTTGCCCCAGCTACATCCCCTCCTGGGCTGCAGGTCACCTCCTACTGGTGCCACTCCCATCTCGCCTCTAGATCATTTGGAACACTGCACACCCTGGTGGAGAAGTTCTTGAGCTTCTTCAGGCCCAGGGATTGCAAATGTGCTTGGGCCTCCTGGTGCCCAGGCAGAGGTGATAAGGTGAAGGCACCTTGATCCTTCCCCTACTTCCTACATAGGCTGTGATTTTGCAATGCATTTATGGATGTGTTAAGGTGCTTTGATTTATCAGAGCTGTAATTGTTCAGATATTTAGTTGGTGTATATAGGCATAGCTCAAATGAAGTCAATGGATCTGCACCGATTGACACCAGCTACAGCTACAGACTGGTCTCTTTGTGTATGTGAGTTTATATACACACACATGAAGGAAAGGGCCATATTCTTCCATCTGTGAGTGTACTAAAAGCATAGTCTCCTGCAATTCCCAAACAATACAGCTCCATACTGTTAGCACAATAGCAGCAAAATAAATCATTGAAAAGCTCTGAAGCAGTCACAACATGCTTCAGTGACAAAAATGACAATTTACAATAGAAATGTATTAAATATGAAACAACGTGAGCCTGAGAAAGCTGAAGCAATAAAGACACAAAATGTCCCTCTTTTGGAGAGATCCCTCCAAACTCCATAAGCTTTGATGTATCAGAACAGACTTCCTGATTTGATGTAAAGTGAGACTGGGGGTACGTCTGCACTACGGGATTATTCCGATTTTACATAAACCGGTTTTGTAAAACAGATTGTATAAAATTGAGTGCATGTGGCCACACTAAGCACATTAATTCGGCGGTGTGCATCCATGTACTGAGGCTAGCATCGATTTCCGGAGCGTTGCACTGTGGGTAGCTATCCTGTAGCTATCCCATAGTTCTTCTTCGAGTGCTTGCTCATATCCATTCCAGTAGGTGTAAACGCGCCGTGCATGCACGTTCGTCGGAGAACTTTTACCCTAGCAACTCCAGTGGCCGGCAGGTCGCCCCCTAGAGTGGCGCCGCCATGGCGGGTGATATATACCCCTGCCGGCCCGCCTGCTCCTCAGTTCCTCTTACCGCCGTGTCGGTCGTTGGAACTGTGGAGTGCGATAGCTGACCTCCACGTCCCTAGCTCTCTTGTTACAGTTACAGTTATAGTTATTGTAGTTTACTAGTTAATATATTGTATTTTTATGTTATAGTTGTTGTGTGTATATATATATATATATAGTATAGTTAGTTAGTTAGCGGGTTCGGGGCTCTAGCCCTCTCCGCGCCCGGGCACCGGGCTGATGCCTGGTTCGCCGGGATTCAAAGCGTGCTCGGGCTTGTAAAGCCGATGCCCTCCAGTGAATCCAGT
>NC_133771.1:149503664-149607621 GCF_003597395.2 Chelonoidis abingdonii
AGAAAACAAACATAAGACTAATCCGCCTTGCCTGGCTAGTACTTACAATTTTGAAACATGAGAGACTGATTCAGAAAGATTTGGAGAGCCTAGATGTATGTCTGGTCCCTCTTAGTCTCAAGAGCGAACAACGAACAAAACAAAAAGCACAAACAAAGACTTCCCTCCACCAAGATGTGAAAGTATCTTGTCCCCCCTATTGGTCCTCTGGTCAGGTGCCATCCAGGTTTACTGAGCTTCTTAACCGTTTACAGGTAAAAGAGATATTAACCCTTAACCTTCTGTTTATGACATATATATACACACAAACTTTGGGATGTTTAGAGAGAACTCTTAAGGGAGAAATATTTAGTATATTTAACTGAAAATGTGTTGGTGATATGATTGTTTCAAGCATCATCATCATCATCTCCTCTTCCTTTCTTTCCTTTAATTAGCGTGAACTACAGGTTCCAGCAGCCTAACTGTGCAGATTAGAGTGTCAATAAACTCCACAGATAGTTCTGGTGTTCTGTGACTCTCCTCAGGGTTTAACATGTGATTTGTTAGAAAAAAAGTCTGTTAATATTCTCAGGCATTTAAGAAACCTTCAGAGTGGTAATGGAGAAAGCAAATTAACATGGTGTGGCAGGGAGTCTGCCCCACACTGTCCCTGAGAGAGTTAAAAGCAGCCTAAGGTGGCTTAGTGGCAGGCAGCCAAAGGAATGGTTGAAGGGGAAACAGCCAATTAGGATAGTGGCTGCAGCCAATTAGGGTGGTGGCTGGACCAGCCAATCAGGGCCTAGCCAGTCCGTATAAAAGGAAGTAACAGACCAGAAGGAGTTAGTCTGCTGTAGGGAGTCCTAGGGAGAAAACTTGCTTCTTAGAGGCTTACAGAGAGATTAGCACCTGGGCTACCAGGGAATGTAGGAGCTAGAGATTGCTCCTGATGAGCTGCCAGGACTTACAGGCTTGAGGCCTTGGGAAGAGGGCAAAGCTGAAGCCAGAGGCAAGCGCAGAGGGAAATGAGGCTGTGGGGACTTGACCAAGGGAACAGAGATAGTGAGCTAGAAGGAAGAGGTAGCAGGAAGCTGCTGTTCACAGGGTTGCTGGGCTGTGCCTGGAGTAGTGGGTGGGCATGCCCGCCACCCCCCACTAACTACTGAAGGAGTGGCCTGGCTGTGGACTGCCAAGCTACTGCGAGGAGTGTCAGGACTCTTATTGGAGGAGTCCCCTGGAGGAGGGGTGGGGGGACCCGACGGTGACACAGCTGGACAGAAAGAAGCCATAATGGGCCTGCAGGCAGAGGTGAGGATTGGAGAGGCACCATTGCCTGAGGACACACCCAATGGGACAGAAATAATTCCTGAAATGGACAGCAGGAGGCACCAGTGTGGTGAGTGACCCCATGACACATGGGCAACAGTTAAAATAATTGCCAATGGATTAGATACTTCTCGGAAAGGAACTATGTGCTGCGTGAGACAGTTGCAAAACTTGAAAATAACATGCATTGTGCAAGTATGCGCAAATGTTAACCTTACTAACCAAAACTGGGTTTCTGAGCCAAGTGTATGGAGCGCCTAATCAAACAAAAATCCCATTGTCTTTGATAAGAGTTTGTTCACTTAAAAATCATGCAGTGTGGTCCTATTTTATTAGGATTTACTACACAGTCCAGACTGTCTCCCATATTTACCAATGTGATGAATGTTATTGTTGGAGTTCATACCATTGCTTTCTCAGGGCAACAGCCAGAAAGATAAGAATGGATTGATGTTAGGAAATGGAGAAACTGCAGAAATTTATCTTAATGTGCACTTGTATACATAATGCTTTGGTGTTGAATTATACCCCATTGTTAATCATAGAATATCAGGGTTGGAATGGACTTCAGGAGATCTAGTCCAAACCTTTACTCAAAGCAGGACACATCCCCAGACAGTTTTTTTTTTTTCCCTAAAATGCTGGTTCCCTAAATGGCCCTCTCAAGGATTGAGCTCACAACCCTGGGTATAGCAGGCCAATGCTCAAACCAGTAAGCTACCTCCCTGGCTCAGTAGCACTCCCTCCAACCATTATGATACAGTGTATTCTGGGGTCTATCTACAGAGGTATGTCCTCTGCAGAGGACAAAAGCATGCAAGATCATAGCATTATAAACTTTGGAGATCACTCTTGTGACAGGGTGCAGGGCAAAGGGTTGCTGATTCAGCCCTCTGTCACGCCAGCTCTGATTTAGGGGAACAGATTAGAGCTGCCTGGAGATAACCTGGCCCTAACTGGGGAAGAAGAGAGAGCTGTTGCCTAATTAGCCTGGGGCTGTTTAAAAGCCTCAGGGGAAGGAAGCCAAGAGGGTGAGCAGAAAGAAAGGGAAAAGGCAGCGAGTGGAAGCAGTGAAGCAGATCTTCCTTCCCTCCTGCCTGCAGATGGTGACAGGCCAATTGTACATGGTGGGAACAAGCCTGTGAATAAACTGCACCAGTGGTTGCTAACCCCAGGGTCCCAGAGTGCCTCTGCGGAGCCAGCAGAGGCAGGAAGCAGGTGGTCCTGCCACACTCTGTTACAGACCTATTAAATTGTTGCCTACAGGACATTTTTTTCCCAGTTTCCTAGAGTCCTTTAAGCTTTGTCCTGAATATATATAGTTTATTTCCTTAAAATATAGATGGCTCCAGACCAAGATTTTCCATTTTCAAAGTAAGAGTATCCTCGCCAGTGAGGTAAAAGTCACAGTCCATCTTGTGAATTTTGGATAGACAAATATTCTTTCTGACTCGAAAGTTTGAACCACTTGAACTCTTAATTAGCAAAACTAACATTTCCCCCCCTTTCTTCACTCACTAGCAGTTTGCTCAACTTTCCTCACTGGAGATCTTTGGGGGGGGAAAGATTTTTGCTTGCATAAATATTAACTGTAAATATAAATAAAAATTAATGTAATGTGCAATACTCATTTATTATTTTTTCACCACATGTATTAGCATATTAGGATTTCACTATTGCTATCTATGCAAAGAGAACTGAATGGTGAAGAAAGATGTCCTGGTTTTGATTATAGCTTTAGGCATCCTCAAACTGGATGGCAGCATATATTTGCTCAAGTATTCTATTAAACGGAGGGACACAATTGGAGGGAGCGGGTCAGGAGTTATTTCCTGAATCAGAAAACTCCATAGCCATTGGAGTTTCCAAACACTGCAGAAAAGGCCTTTTGTTTAGGTAGAAGAGCTAGCGCATATTACCATCTTCTGACATCCAATATCTAAAGGAATCTTCATGTTTCCATCACTTTTATTCACTATGCAAAATAGATTAAGCACCTTTAAGAACTACAAATCAGGTTTCAACAATCATAACTATAATCACAGCTCAGTGAAATACTGTATAGAACTCGTATAGAAAATTAATGGATTGTATTTCTTAGGGTTGTTATCAAATGAGAATTCTGCTCCTGACTTTCAACTGTAAATCTTTATGGCTTTCTTTTGACAATTTTTGTATCTCTTCTCATTCTACTGCTAAATGATGTACTACAACACAATCTCCTTCAGTCATTCATTCAATATTGTCTACCATTAGTCCTTTGCCAGAAAGTTGCAAACTTCTATTCCATCGTCTCCTTTGACCATATCTACTCCTCTCTCCAGTATTTGCACTTGTAATCCTGTCAGGGTGTTTCTTTACTGGTGGCTATGGAAAGGAAAAAATCAGTCATATGCTGCTAATATACCAACAATGGGCTCCTGCAAAATCATCTTCTTTAGCCTGTAATAGTTTGGCCATTATACTAGCCCAACTGGATCCTCTGCAGCTCCTCATCTCCTTCATTTCCCATCCCATTGCCTCTCAATGCTTTTGGAAAAGGGCTGCATTGGGGTGTTCAGTTTTTCAATTGGTTCTCAAGGAAAACTTTGAAATAGTTTCCATCATACCCTACCACACATTTTGTCTGTCTTTCCATCTCCAGAAAGATCTTCCTCTGCCTTCTGTCTCTTTCACATTAGCTCTCTCTCCCTTACCCTCAGCATATAGGTCTATTCTATTCCATATAGCTCTTATACCATGCTCACCATCAGACTACCCAAGTGCCTTCCAGTAATGCATTAAGCACCATGGTGACTAACATCAGGCATATGTTTGTTCTTTCTTCCACAAGGAGAGGAATGTGCGCAGTGGAGCGTGTTGCTTTGGTAGGCTTTTAGGTTTCCTTTTTTCTGGTAGTAACTCTTCAAAGGTATGGTGACTCAGATTCTAGCCACAGCTTTTCAATGCCCACCAGTATTATTCCAGTGGCTCACAGCTGGGGTTTAGCAAAGACCTCCCTTCATGTGTTGCCTGTTCATGTAGCTGCACTCAAGGGTGGAATAGAGGGAAGACAGAAAGTCCTCTTGCTTTTTCTTATGCTTGATGCATCTGGAGAGAAAGTGTCTCAGAATGAAAGCCACAGTGGTGGTGAAGTCTACCTGGCAGCTTTCTTTGCTTCTGTTCCTCTTCCACCAGTACCTGCTCTTCTCCCTTTGTGTCAGTTTCACTCTGCCTGCTTCTTATAAACAAAGAAGAACAAAGTATTTTAACAAGGGTCTCTCACCAATCCTCTCCAGCACATGGCTGAAACAAACAGTGCAACAGTGCTATTTGAGGAGGGTATGGCCCAAAAGATTTGAGAATTGAGTGATAGACATGTAATTACATGAATGTTTAATGTGAATGTGAGTATTTCTATTAGGTCATAAACACTAATTTCAACTTTTTTTTGCAGATCTGAAAGTCAAAATGAAAGCCTTCTTTAGGATATAGGAATATAGGGTAGAAATCACACAGACACAAAGGGTATGTCTACACTGCAGCTGTAACTTTCAACATGGGTAGATGTACATGTGGTGGCTTTGTTTGAGCGAGTGCACTAAAATAGCTGTATGGCTGCAGCAACATGGGTAGCAGCTTGAAATAACTGACCAAGTATAATCACATCTGAGATCCTACACACACTGGAGTGGCTTGCCTTTTCCTGTCGCCTGTGCTACTGTAGTCAGGCTGCTATCTTTAGCATGCTGGCTTGATTAAAGCTAGCGGGTGTACATCTGCCCAAGCTGGAAATTACTTCTCCAAGCTGCAGCATAGACCTACCCAAAGATACTGCTAGTTCTGACCTGCTGTGTGACCTTGGTCAAATCACTTCACTTCTCTGTGCTTCTGTTTCCCCTTCCTTGCTTTGTCTTGTTTGTTTAGATTGTAAATTCTTCGGGGGGCAGGGACTGTCTTTTATTGTGTTTGTACAGCACCTTGCATGATGTAGTGCCAATCTTAGTTTGGGGCACTAGGCACTACTGTAATATGAATATAGTAGAGTAGATGAATGAAAAGCTAAAGGAAAGATGGAGGTGTTCAGATAAAGAAATACTGGTGGCACTGAAAACATTGGTAGACGGTATTTTCAGATGTGTTTATCATGAAACCATTTAATCACTTGGGGTAAAAGCTTTGCTGTGTCCAACTGGCACAGGAGTCTAAATCCTATTGAAAGTCCCTGAGGCTTAAGCTTCTAAGCACTTTGGAAAACTTTACCCTCCAAAAATAAGGATTATCAAATGGAATTTATCAAGATTGCTAATGGATAAATAAGAAATAATACGCTGTATGGCTTAAAGGAGAAGAGAGACAATGACGGAAACTACAGTAGCAATCAAAACAAAGGGGGAATGTAGGCAGAAAAATGAATGAATATAGAATATCTTTAAAGAATAAAGACCCAGGGATGCTGTAGAATTTTATGGTGAGATGCTTTTGACAGAAATTAGTTTCTGCAAAATTTCAATGGGAAAATTCTGATTTTTTGCCCAAGAGTTTAGTCAGGAAAATCTAGATTGTTCTGTTGAATTGGAACACAAGGTTGAACTGACTCAAAAGTAAACAAAATACTAAATTGCATTTCCCTATCAGTGCATTATCATATAAAAGTTGTAATTTGAGGCCTCATTCTTTCCTCCAGCTCCCTGGAAGACTATATCTCCTATAATACAACCTAGATTTCCCTCTGACCAATTTTTGCATAATACATCATGGAAGTCACATGACTTTGGGAGAGGTAGTCCAGCTAGGAAGCCTATCTCATAGAGCAGAATGGGGGCATTAGGCTCCTGAATTACAGCTTGCTTATGACCATGCACCACAAGTATGAAAATTCAGTTTAACATTAAACTGATTCAAAGTTTTGTGTCAGTTCAACAAACCAAATTGATATTCCCTAAATTAAAAAAATGTCAATGTTTTGTTCAAAAATGTCAAAACAAAGTTTCAATATTTCTGCATGGAATTAAGAATTTCTTTTGCATTAAACAGTTTAAAAACATCTCACTGTTTTGTCCTGGTTTAGGACAAAAGCAAATGTAGAAATGTCAGAATTTTCCAAAGGAAGGAAATTCTGAATTTTGCTCTGCTCTATAAAGGAACTACAATCTAGTAGACTGACTAGCTTCAGTTTGGATAAACAGTATAAAAATTTATGCAGAAACAATTCACTGAACTAGAAACCAGATTGAGCCTGTCCATATACCATTACTATTCACAGTTGATCAGCATTGCTACAAGTGCAGTATTACATGCTGTTCACAAACAGCATATTCAGGCTTCAAACCAACAGATTTTGTGAGAAGTAGTATATCATATTGGAAAAGTTCTAATCTTACAATGTGGAGAAAGATTTGTGTAAACAGGCTGTGGGCTAGAGAGTCGTTCTCCTCCTTTATTCTGTCTGGGTTTATGATGGAAAGAGACTACTATTTAGAAGGGAGGGCTTAAAGTATAGAGTGCAGCAATCACTCTCTGAAAATGTTGTTGTACAGGTTTCTTTGTTTCTTATTGGTAATGTGCCATAAAACCAATATCTTTAATGAGACTGCTGATCCTTTGAGGTAACATGTTCATTGTCCCTTGATGGTTGCAAATTTCCATTTTAGAACTACAGTGCAATGGTCTCTGAGAACTGGTGGAATAGGAAAGACTGGTCTAAAAGCAACAAAAGATTGCTCACTGAGCCTTCTATGTCGGATCTTAGGGTTCCCAGGTTTTTACGTAAGTAGCAAATAAAAGCCCAGAGATCAGTTCCCTAGTTACTGAGTGTGAATGCCTCTCCTCTGAGGCTTCCCTTCTGACTAATAAGGAGCTGCTTTTATAAAGTTCCCTGGTTAATTCCAAATTGCCAATTGGGCTTTCAGACCCCAGCCCTAATTGATTCCTCCTTAAATACAGATCCTGGGAACTCCAGCTAGATTCTACTAAGGCCCTGTTAATCTGAGCTAAACACCCATATAAGGATTCTTTGTTTCTGTCTTAAAATTTGCAGTGCTAGTGATTAAGGATCTGTCTACACTAGAGCTTATGTCAGCTTAGCTTATGTTGCTCAGGGATATGAATAAATCACCCTCCTGAGTGACAAATTACATAAACATAAGCACCAGTGTGACCAATGCTATGTTGGCTGAAGAGTTCCCACCAACATAGCTAGTGCTGCTCGTGGGGGCTGGAGTAGGTAAGCCAATGGGGGAGGCTTCTCCCGTCAGCTTAGAGCATCTGCATTAGAGAGCCAGTGGCACAGCTGCATTTGTGCAACTGCACTGCTGTAAACTCATTAGAGTGGCCAGGCTGTAAGTGGTGATCACTTAGTGGGAGGACTATGGATGGCTCATTTGAAGAGGGCATTCCAAAATTTTGAATAATCAATTTGAGAAAATCACAAGCTGTTTGGAGACAACTTGCAAACAAACACAAAGAGCAACATTTATCAAACTGAAGGAGGTGATTTTACATTTCTATCACCTTGAAGAGACAACTACAGGAATACTGTACCCAGTTCTGGTGTCCATGCTTAAGAAAGGATGTTGAAAAATTGCACAGGAAACAGCCAGAAGAATGATTTCAGGTCTTGAAAATCTTCCTTACCATGTGATGTTTAGGAAGCTCAGTCTATTTAAAAAAAACGAAGCACTAGATAGTCAAGAAAGCCTCTTCTTGACCTATTCCAGTCCAGTTATTTTGCTGCATTTTTTTTTTCTACAGCCTGCTAACAGAGAAGGAAAGGGGGAAAAAGAGGCATTGACTTCTCACTGTGAGTGGCTGAATTTCACAATTTTCCAGTAGTGGGACTACTTTGTTAACAGCAGGACTAGCAGAATTTTTGAGAAGTGTCCAAACTTAGTCATTAAGGATAGCTATTAACAACTGACATATAAGACAAATATCCATAGGGGAAAGAGCTGTATGAATAGCTTTTTTTTTTAAAAAAAACAAATCAACAAAGTCTGTGAATAAATACTGATTTCACAGAAATCCATCAATACAAAGTGACATATTGATAATATTCCAAGCTAATGATGTATTTAAGGAGACACTGAAAAAACCCAAGACTCTAAAGTCTCACTTCAATTCTTGTTGGGAGATTAGTGGAGGGAAAAACAACAACCCAGGACCCTTGTGGTCCAATTGTATAGGAAAAGAGAAGGTTTTGCTGTCACTTTGGATTGAATAGTCACATTTCAGGAGACAAGTAATCTGCCAATAAGAGGCATAGTAAAATGTTGAGGTGATTTTCAGAGACAAAAGCAAGCATGGTGCCCAATCCCCTTTTTGCTAGTGAAAACCTCCCTCAACATTTTACTGTCTCCTTTGAAAATCTCCCCTTTTTCAAATATGGGAAAGAAAAACAGAAGGTGAATAGTGTGGGGACAAGCTGTCTTAGAAAGGAAACAATATCTAGGAAAGCCATCGGCTATCGTCAGAGGGATAACTGAAATTTATCCCATCCTTTAGTTGAAGTCTGACCAGCTAGTGACACACTGTTCAATTTACTTGAGTAGTATCACAGACAAACAGCAGCCATATATTTTCAGTCCAAGGAGTCTCGATTGCATATGAAGAGAACCGAACAAGAAAAAATAAAGGCAAAGTCTGCTAGAGAACTACGTGCATCTCTCCTCTCTAGCAGGCTGGATCTGGCGTGCGTGCAAAATGGCAGCTGATTATGGCAGAAGAGCAGACTTGTAAAAATCTATTTACATACAGCACAGTATTAACCATGTCGATTTTGTGGGTCTTATCAAAACTTCTGAATCTTTGTGCATGGCTACTTCCCATTTCATCATCCTCCTGTGAAGGAAAGGTAAAGATGTAGGCATAATCTATGGCATTGGTGGTTTTTTCTTCCACTGTGTAGTGCAATGGAAGATTTCATGCTTAATATGGCAACTGCTTTCTTTACTTAGCTGAGTTTGTGATGACAAGGAGAACTACTTGGTGAATTGCCTGCTGGGTGTGAAGGTTGAAAACCTTTGTATGTTTTGATAGACTTGGGTGCATTGCTGGGGAGTAGCCAGTAGATGTGGAACATGTAGGTACCAATAACATAGGGAAAGGTAGGAGAGAGGCCCTGAAGCCCAGATTTAGGCTGCTAGGTAAGTGATTAAAGTCCAGGACCCTTATGGTAACATTCTCTGAAATGCTTTCAGTTCCAGGGCCAGTGAGACAGGTAGAAGTGCAGGCTCTCAATGCATGAATGAGGTGATGGTGTTTGGAGGTGGGATTTAGGCTTATTAGGAACTGGAGAACCTTTTGGGAACAGAGAAGCTTATACAGGAAGGATGGCTCCACCTAAACCAAAATGCAATCAGATTGATGGCATGTGAAATTAAAAAGGGCTGGGGGAAGGCTGACAGATGCAGAGGAGCATGTGGTTCAGACAGAGACATCCCTTAGACAAGACTCTATCAGCTTGCATCATCTCCCTTTTACTAGGATAAAGTACAGGTAGAAACTGAAAAGAAACAATGAACTGCAGAGTCCCATTCAGTTACATCACATGAAGGCAGACAACTAAACATTGACAAATTTTAGAAGTGCTTGTATACAGCCGCTAGAAGTCTACATACTAAGATGGGTGAACTTGAGTGCCTGGTATTAAATGAGGATATTGAAATAATGGGCCTCACAGAAACTTGGCAGAATGATCAATTGGTAATATTAGGGTACAAAATATATAGGAATGACAGTGTAGGTTGTGCTGGTGTGGCAGTGGCACTATATGTGACAGAAAGCAGAGTCAAATATAGGAACAATATTAAATGAATCAAACTGTACCATCAAATCTCTATAGGGATGGAAATTCCATGCTTGAATAATAAGAGTATAGTAGTAGGAATATACTACTGACCATGTGACTGGGATCATAATGGTGATTGTGAAATTCTCAGGGAGATTAGAAAGGCTACAAGAACAGAAAACTCAGAAATAATGGGAAATTCCAACTATCCCATTGACTGGGAATATGTCCCCTCAGGACAGGATTCAGACTCTCTAGACACCATTAATGTTTGCTTCTTGGAGCAGCTAGTCCTGAAATCCGTAAGGCGAGAGGTAATTAGTCCTAAATTGTGCATAGGATCTAGTCCAAGAGTTGAATATAGCCAACCTTCTTTCTAATAGCAACCATAATCTAATTAAACTTAAAATCTTTGTGATGGAGGGGTAATACCAAAGAAACGTACCACAGTAGCATTTAATTTCAAAAGGGAACTACACAAAACTGAGAGCTAAATTAAGAGGAACTGTCACAAGAGTGAAACACCTGCAAGCTATATGGAACCTTTTTTTAAACAGCATAATAGAGGTTCAAACTAAACTTATACCCCAAATTAAAATTACAAAACCCAGGAAAAGGACAAATGCCACCAGGATTAGACAAGGGAGTGAAAGAGGCAGAGATGAAAAAGCATCCTTAAAGAACTGGAAGTCAAATCTTTCTGAAGAAAACAGAAAGGAGCATAATCTTCAGGAAATCATGTGTATAAGTAGGCAGGCCAAAAAAATTTGAAGAGCAGCTAGCCAAAGACTAAAAATTAACAGCAATCTTTTTTAGTGTATTAGAAGCAGGAAACCTTCCCTGCGATCAGCAGGGCCACTGGATGATCAAGATGCTAAAGGAACACTGAAGGAAGATACGGCCTTTGTGAAGAAGTTATATGAATTCTTTGCATCGATCTTCACTGAAGAGGATATGAGGGGGAACCTCCATACCTGAGCCATTCTTTTTTAGAAGACAAATGTGAGGAACTGTGTCAGATTGAGATCTCAATAGGGGAGGTTCTAGAACACTGTATATTAAACAGTAATGAATACCATCTGGTCCTGGGGACTTATCCAAGAGTTCTGAAGGAACTCAAATATAAAATTACAGGACTACTAACTGTAAAAGCAGCAAAGAGTCCTGTGGCACCGTATAGACTAACAGATGTATTGGAGCATGAGCTTTCATGAGTGAACACCCACTTCATGGGATGCATGCATGCTTATGCTCCAATACGTTTGTTAATCTATAAGGTGCCACAGGACTCTTTTTGCTTTCAGATCCAGACTAACACGGCTACCCCTCTGATACTTAACTGTAATATACGTAATCTATTGCTTAAATCAGTCTCTGTACCAGATGTCTGGGGGACAGGTATTAGCTAACCAAGTAAGCACATTCCTGACTTCAGGGGATAGAACAAGAACACTCAGAGTTCTCAAGTAACCACGTAAACAAATTCCCAAGAGGGTATAGAAACACTACCCTTGTAAAATGACAGAATAATAGATGAGGATGTTTAGTTTGAACTAGCAGGTATAAGGATGGTAACTAACAACATCTGGAACTTATACATAGATACAAACAAGTTATGTATTAAAAGGAGAGGTCCTAGGAGGGGTACCTTTTTTTTTTATTGGCCTAGGGGACAGCATCCTGTTGTGTTTGAGCTGGATATCTTGTTGTAGCTCCTATGAAGAACTAGTATCATGTTTTGTTGACAATCAACCTGGCTGAGTGACTTCACCTCTGAACCGAGCCTGTGGTCTTTCTGTATGAGTAACATTGAGGTCTGATGAACTGCATGCTATATTCTCTGCTAGTGCAGCTAACATAGGCGCTCCAGGAACAGTTATGAATTGTCAGTGTCCCATTTCAACACTTTTTAAATGAGAGGTTTTGGTTTTGTTTGGAGACCACTGTTTTGAAATTGTAATTTACACTAAAGGGTAACTTTTTTAAAAAGTTTGACACATCAAACATTTTGATCATACATTTACAAAAAATTAAGGTTTTGACTTTGCTTTTGTCTCACTTTCAGATGAGAGAACATTCCAAAACTTTGAAAACTCTTGTGGAAAGATGTGATGGGGGTGTATAGACCTCTCCCGCCCCACTGTGTCAACTAGGGAAGAGATAGCAGACCTATTACCTCTACAGCAGTGACTAAGGGACTAATTAGCAACAGAGAGCACAAAAGGCAGCTGCTGCTGCTCTGACACAGAAGGGCTGCTGCTTAAAGAAGCTGAAAGAGGCCCCTCAGTAGCTATGTATGAAGAAGCTGCACAGGAAACTCCAGAGCAGGAGTAGTAGAGTCCATGGCCCTGTGAGAAACCCTGACAAATAGGGAAAAGATGGGAGCATCCCAGGGAAGCAATGGGGGATTGTAAGGAGCAATCCCTTAGCTACCTATCATAGATGAATCTAGCCTTGCCAGTGATCCTATCAATAAGCCCAATGCAAACATGCATTTCTGAGCCCCTGCATCTAATATGAGTAATAACAAATGGCTGATAAATGCAAAGAAGGGGGGAACTATACTTCAATGATGTTCCCTCCTATACATGTCACTGCAGTAAATCCCAATCCCAGCCTGTTTGCTTGCTGCTGTTGGAGAAGGAAGCAGTGTCTTTACCCAGTGCCATCCTCTCCTCTTTGCTCTGTTGGGGTTGGTAAAGTGAATCTCAGTTGCATGTGAGGACTATCTTTGCCCCCATTCCCCCATGATGGAGGGATGACTAGGCCAAATTTAAGTGGTGGTGAGATCCCATGTGCCAGGTCCCACTTACACTCATTCAAGTGACTGAAGTGCTTTCAGTTCATGTGCAAATCCACATCAGTTAAACTACCCGATTGCCCCACAAATTTTGGCCCTGGCACGTGCCTAGTTTGCCTGTGTTATTCCAGCTCAGGTCACTGGGCTGGAACCCAGAGGAGGGGGCTGGCCTGGGCTCCTCTTTTCCCTCCCACTCTTCCAGCAAGAGGGGAAACAAACTTTAGGGACTAAAGGAGACAGACCTATGAGTCTCAGGTGGAGGCTGACAGCCTGGCATAAAGGCCATTAGACTTTGGGTTTTTCTGTTTTTGGACTTTTCTATTATCTGGAAGGTGACCTGGCTGGGGAGCTAGGACATGGAAGCTGCAGACTGCTACTGCACCAGATGACAGACAACAGGAGGCATTAGAGCAGAAGAACTTCTGCAACATTATGCCCTGGCATGAGAGGGTGCTCTAGCAGTGAGTTCAGCCCATGGGAGATATGTTACCTGGTCAGCTTCATAAGACCATCCACTTGCCTTTAAGTAGCCACATGTGACCTCCTGAATGACTGACCTAGATCATAAGTGTGGCCAGGGACACACTAAGCTTTGCAGGGCTGCTGCTCCATGCCTCCCCAGGAGCAGGTGGGTGGAAGGGAGGGATGGAAACAGATGTGTAGTAGGCAGTGTCTTGGCTCCCCTCTCCCACCTCCCCCAGCCAGAAGAAATTAGCTGACACCAAGGCAGATGTAAGTTGTACCCTTTAAAGGTGAAAGGGAGCAAGGGAAACAGGGAACACAATGTTTGAGTCACAATTCCTTTTCAAGATCCTCCTGTGCTGACATAGCTATTTATCTCTTACCTAGGGTTGGGAGGTAGGTCAAATTTAGCCCATAATTTCTATGATCTACCAGCATGCTTCAAATCTGATTGGTCTTACCACATCATACTGTATGTTGTGTTCTTCCTCTGTACAATTTGAAGGCAACTTTTTTTTACTTTTAAAATTCTTAAAGTGGATCATTAGTATCACTACTTACCATTTGCAAAATAAACTTAATATTGCCACTGAGCTTTTTCTGTGTACCAGTAGATATATTCAGTTATGTCTTCATGGTGACGCTCCAAATAAGTAAAAGCAAATAACTACATGTTTCATCAACATAGGCAGGAATGGAAATCTATAATGAGATACGTATTAATGTGTTACATATCTCTGACAAGAGGTAGGCATAATAACATCCTCTACAGATAAGCAAACAGGAAAATGACAGTCCATTGATCAGTTCTTGTACAGAAAATGGAATGTGCTCAGGAAAATAACATTCATCTATTCCTCTTATAACCCCAAGCAAGTAATATAATGTTTATGTAACTGAAATTATGTAATTACAAAATAAATAATGTAGAAAGACAAAACATAGCTTAAAGGAGCTATAAAAATACTCCAAGTACATTAGGTGTCTGGGTCTGCTGTTCTGAAACAATATCTAACTGTATGCTCATGAAACTTCAGCGCACTTACAGCTCAGTCTGAAAAACGGGCTGGCTTTGATTTTAAGAATGAGTCTCATTGCATTATGTGAAGGAATTATTTTCATAGGTTAGCTGGTTCAGCTTGCTCTTTGGTACTGCTCTTTACCAGAAGCCATTTAATCTTCAAAGTCAACTCTTGACACATTCAAGATTCCAAGGCCAGAAGGGACCATTGTGGTCTAGTCTGATCTCCTGTATAACACAAGCCACAGAACCTCCCCAAAATTCCTAGAGCAGATCTTTAAGAAAAAGATCCAGTCTCGATTTTAACAATAGTCAGTGATAGAGACTCCACCATGACCCTTGGTAAATTGTTCCCATGGTTAACTACCTCCGTCATTAAAAATATACGCCCTATTTCCAGTCTGAATTTGTCTAGCTTCAACTTGCAGCCATTGGATCACTATACTTCTCTGCTAGACCAAAGGGTCCTTTATTAATATTTGTTCCCCATGTAGGTACTTATAGACTGTAATTGTCACTTCTTAAGCTATTTAACAAAGAAGGTTGAGCTCCTTGAATATCACTCTAAAAGATTAGAAAGCATATTTTAATCATGTTGCTTCTCTAATTTATCAACAGCCTTAAACTGTGGGCAACAGAACTGGACACAGGATTCCAGCAACAGTTGCACCAGTACCAAATGAAAAGGTAAAATAACCTCTACTCCTAGTTGAGATTCTCCTGTCTCTACAGCCCAGGATCTCCTTAGTCAGGTTCTCTTTTGAAGTTGATGCTATGAGGGGAAAAAATTGTATGATTGTGTAATGAAAGCTGTATCCTAATGCAAATACTCAAAAGGGGAGAATTAAGTTTGTGCATTCAACTCTTACTGAGGCATTTCCTGACTCTCTTTTTGAGCAGGACTGGTTGAATAATGCACAAGAAAAATACACCTCCAAAGTAAGCCTCTTCTTAATTGTAAAATAAAGGCATAGATCATGATCTGATCACCCAGGTTCAAGAAAGATGAATTCAAACTGAACAGGTGTAGGGGAAAAAGGCCCCAGGGATGATCAGGGGAATGCACAACCTTACCTATGTTATGGAGGAGACTGAAAGAACCTGGCTTGTTTAGTTTAGCGAAACAATGGCTGAGCAGATATGGTTGCTCTGTATAAATACATGGGAGGGTAAACACCAGGGACAGTGAAAAGCTATTTTAAACTAAAGGACAACATTGGCACAAGAACAAATGGATATAAACTGGCCATGAATAATTTTAGACTAGAAATTAGAAGATGGTTTCTAACTATCCAGACTGAGGTTCTGGAACAGTCTCTCTCAATAGGACCGGTGGGAGCAAACCGCTTAACTAACTAGTTTTATGATTTACTCATTTCTTGTTTCAACTCACTCTTTGACTTTCTCTTTATTTAATATCTATGACTTGAACATAAACATTACTCTGTGAATAATCTCTGATTATTTTTTTAATAAGCACATAGGTTATTTACAAGTAGTCAGAGAAGTCACATGGTACTATTCCTGTTCTTTAGATGAGTGATCAAGTTCTTCAGCAAATACATGCAGCCATCTTTAGGTATATGCAGCGTACGCAGCTGCGTAGGGCACCTGAAAATTTTAGGCATCCCTGGGTCTTAGTGTCCACCATTCCACATCTTCCTATCCCTATTCTCACCCTTCCTGCAGGCTCCCACCCCAGCTGGCTGCTGCAGCCTGGTGAGTCTTCCTCCAAAAGGGATCTAGTGCCTTAAAAGTGACAGCCTACCAGACCTATTAGCACAACACTGAAACTGTTAGAGCCATTCAAGTGGTAATGAAGCCATTTAGCGGGCATTTGCCAACCCCCAAGCCGCCAAAAGACCACATTATCTAAAATACACATGCAAACCCAGGCTGCCATTGGGCATAGGGGCACCTGTTTAATAATACTGCATAGGGCCCCAGAAATCCTGAGGACAGCTCTGAATACATACAAAACTGAAATTCTTATTTTGTGAACATTTGTGCCGCTAACACTCAAGAACAAGAGCATTTATGAAAGTGAACAAAGATTTGAGCTTGGATGAAGTAGATTAATTTTTTTTGTGTTCTAGCTTCAATTTAGTTCTTATTAAAGGGCATCATACAATTTAGATGCATGATGTATCTCTAACCTTAAATAGAGTTCAGTGGCACTGGTCACATGCTTTAAAGTTAAGCACATGTATAAATCTTTGGAGGACTGGAGCCTTAATTTCCATGTTCCTACTGAGCTAAAATACTGAAATTTAGCAAACTCATTTATAATAGTCTATTGAATACAGCATAAATTTCAATTTGAAATATGATTTTTCTATAAGAGGGCACTAATGCATTACCTTTTGATCTTTTTTATTGCATTTTCATTGTTCAAATGCCCTTATGTATGTAATAGAAGTAAATAAATATAAACATTTATTTCTTCTGTGAATTGGTATGAAGGTCAAGACATGAAGATCAGACAAGTTCTACTTGTCTCTCTTTAGATAAGAGAACCTCTGTAAAATGTTCATTTGATTTTTGTAATCTCTCTCTCAAATAAACATTAATGATGATGCATGCAACCATATAAGAGACAAGTGAATAGATTAGATATTGCATTACAATTGGCATTTGGTGGAAGGGGGTTAGTTGAGTGAACACAAAGCTGCCAGAATGGATCTGCAGCACTCCCTCCTTCCCCGCTCCCATTCCAGTTCCCAATGTAAATGATGAGTCAGGGAAGGGAGTGAACATCTCTTTATTGTAAGAGGGTGATCAGGACCATGGTTTGGTCTGAAAGTCTCCCAGACAAGATAGAGATAATATTTCGTTCTTTGTTTCTGAGGTTAGTATTTACAACCTATTTCGTTTGGTGCTATACCACCCCAAATTATTCTTAATTCTTTTATAAGGACATGATTGACCCTTAGGAAAAAAGTTGACCTTTTATTGAACTGGGAAAATTGTAACTTCCATAGGATCCCGATTCTTGATATACCACCTTTTTTCCCTGCCAGTGGGGAAAGGTGATATATTTGCAGCCCTTAAAGTAAGACCTTCCATCTGGGATGTGTCTCAGGATGTGGGCCAATATTTTGCTCTGATAGCTTTGAGATCTTCCATTGTTGTAGCCATATGACTTCAAGGATACCAGAGAGACAAAGTGGGTGAGGTAACATATTTTTATTGGACCAACTTCTGTTGGTGAGAGAGACAAACTTTCAAGCTTACACAAAGTTGTGTGTTTTTTGTTTTTGTTTTTTTCTTCAGGTCTGGGAAAGGTACTCAGTGTCAGTTAAATAGAACAGATTGTTTAGCATGAATAGTTAAAAACACATTCTAAAAGATCATTCAAGGGAAAGTGGCCCATTAAAGGTTCCAGCCTCCCATTCCTCTGAACAGGGTGGGAGCCATCTTCTTGGACCATCCTGTGACAGTGTGCCTGTCATAGTATTCTTTCCCAAATCTGAACCTTAGAGTCCAAAAAAATGAGGTACTAGCATGAATTCTTCTAAGCTTAATTACCAGCTTAGATCTGATACACTGCCACCAATCAGGACTCTGAGTGCCTGATAAACTCTGGTCTCCCCAACCTTCCCTGGGGACCTCCAAGATCCAGACCCCCTGGATCTTAATACAAGGAAAGTAAACTCTTCCCCTCACTAGTGTCTCTCCTAGGCTTTCCCTCCCTCAGAGGCAATACAGATTCAAGCTCCGTGAAGCTAAACAAAGGGATTCCCCTTTCCCCTCCGTTCTTTCTCCCTGTCTCCCACCACTTCCCTGGTAAGTACAGACTCAATTCCCTTGAGCCTCAACTAGGGAAAAAATCAAACAGGTCTTAAAAAGCAAAACTTTTAATAAAAAGAGAGGAAAAAAAGTAAGTTATCTCTGTAATCTAGATGGTAAATATTACGGGGTTTTTCAGCTTATAGACAATGGAGAAAAAGCCTTCTCCAGCAGAAATACAATTTAAAATACTTTCAGCCAAATAAACACTAAAACTCTACCAGCCAGATACACAGTTGCAAATACAGAAACAATCAAAAGACTATAACCTCCTTTCTACTCAATACTCACTATTCTGAATATATAAGAGACTGTAGCAGGGAGATTGGCAAGAAACCTGGTTGCACGTCTAGTCCCTTCCAGGACTCAGAAAGAACAAAGCAAAACCTCAAAACCACAAACAAAGGCTTCCCTCCACCGAGATTTGAAAGTATCTTGTTTCCTGATTGGTCCTCTGGTCAGGTGTTGTTAACCCTTTACAGGTGAAAGAGACATTAACCCTTAGATATCTGTTTAACAGTACCCCATAAGGCTTTATGGAGTGGGAGTGCTTATAAATGTATGTATGAGATAACCTTTACATAGATATGTTACAAGGCATATGTAGCAAAACAATTCCAGTTGTGTTCATTCTAGTTGCATGCAGGCACCATTTGTGTGGCCAAAGTTATGAACATTGGCTGTATAATTGCTTGATTTCTAAGTAGCCTTATTTGGAACATTTGGTCACTTCTTGGGAAAGGAATGTGCTCAGTCAAGAAACATTTAACAGACAAAAGAGCTTGGAAGACTCCAATCCACATAAGTCTACCTGAGGACATTCAAGGTAGCATGTGGATATTGGCTGCTGCCTGCAAGTCCTGAATCATGCATGGGCATGTGACTTGCCCATGTGATTCCAAATCTCCATTTTGTGACTGGATTCCTCACAGGGTGAGGAGGGGTCTCCACCCACAATAGAGTCTATTTAAACCCCTGGGAGACCCTCCATTTTGTCTTCAGCTGGCTAAAGGAGTCTCTCCACCTGCCCGTGGATACTTTAGGGAAACTGGAACAAAGAACAGTAACTACAGGGGGTGTGAGTGATTGCTGGACCCAGGCTAAAAGGAAATTAGCCTGTAAAAGGGAGCATTATGGAACTGGTGAGGATCCTATCTGTATTTAGTTTGATTAGATATAGATTTGCACATTTTATTTTATTTTGCTTGGTAACTTACTTTGTTCTGTCTGTTATTACTTGGAACCACTGAAATCGTACTTTCTGTATTTAATAAAATCACTTTTTACTTATTAATTAACTCAGAGTATGTATTAATACCTGGGGGAGCAAACAGCTGTGCATATCTCTCTATCAGTGTTATAGAGGCGAACAATTTGAGTTTACCCTGCATAAAGCTTATGCAGGGTAAAACGGATTTATTTGGGTTTAGACCCCACTGGGAGTTGGGCATCTGGGTGCTAAAGACAAGCACTTCTGTGAGCTGTTTTCAGGTAAACCTGCAGCTTTAGGGCAGGTAATTCAGACTCTGGGTCTCTGAAGTAGACAAGAGGCTCGGCAAGACAGGGTGCTGAAGTCCTGAGCTAACAGGGATAGAAGTAGTCTTGGCACACTGGTTGGCAGCTTCCAGGGGGTTTCTGTGATCCAATCCATCACACATCCCATTTCTTCTGCACTCTTCACTTCTGGACTTTCTCCTGCTGCCCCCAGCAGCTCTGGGCCTAGGATCTCTTTATCTCTGTGCTTTAGGATCTCTTGATCTGACCCAAGCTCCCTGAATGCTTATAGCATGAACCTGGAAGCCACCACCCTCCATTGGGGTCTTCATTTGGGAACCAATTCCCTTTCTCTTTTCCCAATACCACTTATTGATAGGGCCTCCCCTATCGGGTTCTGTCTTCTAGAGTCTGTCTCCCCTTGCACCAGGGTCCCCCTCCCAAGGGTGAGGCCACTTCACTTTCTACACTCTGCGGTTCTTCCAACAAAGGCCTGCTTATTCACTTTTATAACTGGCACTTTTCTATTCACTAGTCCTATTATACATCAGAGGTACCCTGAGTCCCTTTGGTGAATGTCAAAGGGAAGCTTCTGTCCAACTCTGTGCTATTGTTGCTCTATCCCTGCGATCAGTAGTAGCAGGTTGGCCATGGTATTCATCTCTTACAGATGTTGCTCTTTGCTGCTCTTGTGGTGTTGCCTGTTGCAGAATCCACGGGAGTTCCTCCATTTTTTCCCCTTGTTTCAGTGGGGTTTCCAAAACCCCCACTTCTGGTACCAAATGATAACAGGACACTATCTCGCTGCTGAGAAGCATTCCAGAGGTTAGTATCACAGTCCTTTTCTTTCCCCTGGTGTACCTGCTGTCAGCAAGCTGACCTTCTTGGGTCTTGCCTCTCTATCCTGGGGCAGGGTGTAGTAGGACCAAAGAGCCTCCAGCAGGGAGCAACAAAGGCCAGCTACATCCTGTCACACCCCTGCAATTTATCAACATCCTTCTTGAATTGTGGGCAGCAGAACTGGACACAGTATTCCAGCAGGGGTCACAACTGTACCAAATAGAGGTAAAATAACCTACTTGAGATTCCCCTGTTTATCCATTCTAGGATCTCATTAGCTCTTTTGGCCACAGTGTCACACTGCAAGTTCATGTTCAACTGATTATCTAGCCCACCCCCAAATCTCTTTCAGAGTTTCTGCTTCCAGAATAGTCACCATCTTGTAAGTATGGCCTAAATGATTTGTCCCTAGATGTGTACATTTACATTTAGCCGGACTAAAAAAAATTACCAAATAATCTGGATGGCTCTGAATCAGTAGCCTGTCCTTATTTATTTACCACTCCCCAAATTTTTGTGTCATTGCTAAACTTTGTCAGTAATTTTACATTTTCTTCCAGGTCATTGATAAAAATGTTGACTAGCATTGGGCCAAGAACTAATTGCAGTGGGACCCCACTGGTAACAGTCCTGCTTGATAATTCCCCATTTACAAGTCCCATATCAGCCACTCCATTATCTTGCCTGAGATCAGTGTCAGGCTGACTGGCCTATAATTACCCAGGTCATCCTGTTTACCCTTTTTAAAAGTTGGCACAACATTAGCTTTGTTCCAGTCCTCTGGAATTTCCCTGGTGCTCCAAGACTAATTGAAAATCAACATTGATGGTCTGGCATGCTCCTCAGCCAGCTCTTTTAAAAATCTTTGGATGCAAAAAGTTATCTGGGCCTGCTGATTTAAAAATGTCTAACTTTAGTAGCTTTTTGTTTAACATTCTCTGGAGATACTACTGGAATGGAAAGACATTACCATCACCATATGAGGAGACTGTATAATCTCCCTCAATACAGAATAGAAATATTTATTGAATACTTCTGCCTTTTCTTTATCACTACTGATAATTCTACCATTTCCATCTAATAAAAGACCAGTACCATTGTCAGGATTCTTTTTGTTCCTCACATATATTTAAAAAATTCTTTCTTATTGTCCTTAACTCTGTTGGTCATAGACTTGCTTCTTGTGTCCCTTGGCTTCCCTCTTCAATTTTCTAAAATTCATAACTTCTGATATATAATCATTAGTATTAACTTCCCTTTTCTTTCATTTGTTTGTTTTTAATTTTTTATAGCTGCTTTCATAAACCTTTTTAAAAACCAGTATGGACTTTGCGCTTGGTTGTGGGATTATGGCTTTTTGGGCCTCTAAGGCAGTGATTCTTAAAATTCATTGCACTGTGACCCCACTTCTGACAAGAAAAATTACTACACAACCCCAGGAGAGGTGACCAAAGCCCGAGCCCATCTCAGCCCCGCCCCCCTCGACTGGGGGGAGCAAAGCTGAAGCCCAAGGGCTTCTGCCCTGGGCAAGAAGCATGTAGCTTTGACCCTGGGCAGTGGGGCTTGGGCTTCCACCCAGGGTGATGGAGCACAGGCTTAGACTTTGGCCTCCGCCCTAGGCCTCTGCAAGTCTAACGCCAGCTTTATCAGCCCCAATAAAATAGAGTCGTGACCAACTTTCAGGTTCCAATCCACAGTTTGAGAACCCCTGTAGTAAAGTTCTTAAATTATTTCCAATTATCATTCACATTTTTCTGATTAAAATGTGCCTCCCACCTGATTTGGCTCATTGTTTTCAGCTTTGTGAAATTCACTCTACTGAAGCACCGTGTGTGTGTGTATTATATATATTACTGGTGTGGACTTTATTCTGCTTGCACATTATAAATGTGGTGAAGTCATGATCACTTGTGCTTAAGCTACCATTAATTTTTATTTCTGTGATCCATGCCTCTTTATCTGTTAGGACAAGATCTCATCAAGATTTCCCTCCATGTTGGCTGCAACACTTTGAGTTAGAAAACTGTCAGCTAGAATATTTAGAAATTCTGAGGATGTTTCAGTATTGGAAGCATGAGACCTCCAGCATATATCACTTAAATTGAAGTCCCCCATGATTGCACAGCTTTTTTAGCTATGTAAGGAAGTGGTCATTCTGTTCATAGTGTGATTTGGTGGTCTGTAGCAGACACACACTTGTACCCCCAGCTGTTAGGACATAGATCCATCATGGATCAGGACCCCACTGTGCTAGGTGATGTATGAAAACAGGATAAAAAGAGTCCTTGCCCCAAAGAGCTTCCAATCTGAATTTAAGGTAAGACAATATATGGATACAGACAGGGAAAACAATCAAACAATTGTTTCCTTGTGTATTATCATGCGGTTTGTCCCATTTGCCAAAATTAGAATGAATAATTTCCAAACAGAGGATTTCCTAAACTGCTGACTCCTTTCTCAGGATGAATAGACAGTTAGCTGAAATAGTCTTAAATCTCTCCTTTTGATGATCTTAGTTTTATTGTATCATTCAGACTACTAGAAACTATTTTGAGTCCCATTTTTCCCCCTCTAGGATAATTGGAATATTCCTATTAGAAACTACTTTCAGTGAGTATGTTATGGGTAAAAAGATGGTTGATTTTTTTTTAAAGAAGCAACTGCTAATACCCAATAATAAAACTGTTATACCTAATTTTACTGAGCAGTAATGTTTTTGGACTTCAGTTTTATACTGTTTTCAGTATAAATTAATCCAATGATCTACTGATTACTTAATTAACAAAACTATTGAACTGTTGACTGATTTATCTATCCAGCCTTATCTATTTCATAGTCATATTCAGGGCGGGTGCAAGGAAGTTTCGCGCCCTAGGCAAAACATCCACTTTGCACCCCCCTCACCTCCAGCCCTGCGGCAGCTCCCTGCCCGCCTTGAGGCACTCTCACCCCCTGCTGCAGCTCTTCCCTTCCTCCCGAGCCGTGCAGCACCTCCCCACCCCAGCTCACCTCTGCTCCGCCTTCTCCCTGAGCATGCTGCCCTTGCTCTAATTCTCCTCCCAGGCTTGGGGCGCCAAACAGCTGTTTGGTACTGCAAGCCTGGGAGGCAGGAGAAGTGGAGCAGCGACCGTGCACTCAGGGAGGAATGCTGATTTTTTTTAAAAACAAAACAAAATAAAAAACCAAAATTTGGGGCACCACTTTTTGGTGCCCCCAAATCTTGACGTCCTAGGCAACCGCCTAGTTCACCTTAAATGTGATCAGGGTCAGTGCTACCATTATCAGTGTAGTCTCCTTCAAGCTGCACTTCTGTCAGGGTTTACTTTTCTCCCTAACACAACTCATCTTCCTTAAAGCAGAAGAATTTTTCATGAACAGTGTTTGTTTTTTTCAGCTTTACAAATACTAGTATGGAATCCTTTGTTATGCTAACGCAGCCCAATCCTGCAAACTTTTATTCACACAAATAATGCTATTAAAGTCAAAACTTATGACTATTTGGTCCCAGTTCTGTTCCCAGTTTCATGTACAAAACTCAATAGGAGTTGCAGCCAAATGAGTGGAGGTCAAACTGGGTGCGTGTCAAGCTGGGTCTTTTAAACCCCTGTCCTGCAAAGTTTTACACCTGTGCTTAACTTCGCTTACACTGAAATCAACAGGAATCAACACTTTTCATAAATATGAGCACATATTTATGTCTTTGTTGGACTGGAGCCCAAGACTTGGGTCTTGGCTACACTGGCACTTTACAGCACTACAACTTTCTTGCTCAGGGGTGTGAAAAAACACCCCCCTGAGTGCAACAAGTTACAACGCTGTAAAGCGCCAGTGTAAACACTGCCCCAGCGCTGGGAGCTAATCCCCACAGGGAGCTGGAGTACCTGCAGCGCTGGGAGAGCTCTCTCCCAGCGCTGGCGCTGTGACCACACTCATACTTCAAAGTGCTGCCGCAGAAGTGCTCCTGCAGCAGCGCTGTGCAGCTCTAAGTGTAGCCATACCTTTGGAGTCAATGCTAAGACCCCACTCCTGCAAACACATTTGCACCTACATGCTGTTAGAGGTGAATAGCTAATTGAAATCAATGGGTTGCAGTATACATCGAATAAGAAAGATAGATATTTAGAGGGGGGGGCAGTATAATTGTAATGATGTGGCCTCCTCATTGTTTTTGCTGATACAGACTAACACAGCTACCCTTCTGAGAATGTAATGGGGATAATGGGATTTTTTAAAAAAAATAATGTATGATCTTGTACGCCTTAGACAGATTCATGCTCTGAACAGCTTAACAAGCTAACCCTGGCTAATTATTTGTCTAGATGAAATATATGAGAAATTATTTGAATCTAAACTTCCCCACATATGAAACACTTTTGGCTCTAGGGTTTGTTTTGGGCCTGCCACTATCTAATATTGAACCTAATGCTCTGCATTGAATAGTGGTTTTAGAAAGAGATGCTACACTCTGGTTATCTTTTTATTTTATTTTTTTAAAAGTAGTAATTAATGCATATAAAAATAAGCATAGAAGCTATGGGGAAAGTGAGGAAGTGGCATACAGCAAATAGAAATAATGACTGACTATTGTATACCGTATTAAAGGAAAACATACCCTTATCAGTCATAACAATCAAGGTGAAATTTATGGCATTATATAACTAATTTTACTTAATTTTAGCAAATGAGTCAGGATTAATCAACAAAGGAGTTTCTGTGCACTAGAGCTCAAACCACACCAATAAATCACAAAACAATCAACATCCTTGATATCTATTAATCCTTTATTTAAGCCCTGATTCTGAAAAGGTTTATGCATTTGCTCAACTTTGCACATTGTGAGCAGTCACATGTGCTTCAAGGAGTGGGACCACAGAGACTGATCCAACTCCATTAAAGTTATTCCACTGACTTAAGCGGGAGTCGGACCAGACCTTTTTCCAACTTCTAAAAATATTAGACCCTTCCTAGCTCAAAGGTGGCATAGAGAAATAAAATACGATAACTTTAAAAAGAATTATTTTTTATTGGCCTCAACAAGCAATTACAACCCTCAAAACAAAGTGGAAAATCAAAAGAGATTGCTTAAAAGTGAAATACAGGCAGGGCCGGCTCCAGGCACCAGAGAAGGAAGCAGGTGCTTGGGATGGCTAATGGACAGGGGCACCATGTCCAAGTCTTCGGTGGCCATTCGGTGGCAGGTCCCTCAGTCTCTGGGAGCGAAGGACCCACCGCCAAATTGCCGCAGTAGACTGAAGTGGTGTGATTGAGCTGCCACCGAAGTGCTACTGATCAGCTATTTTTTTTTTTTTTCCCTCCTCGCTTTGCTGCTTGAGGCGGCAAAAAAGCTGGAGCTGGGCTTAAATACAGGACTTTTCACATCTCACCCTTTTGGCTAAGATCAAGTACTGTGCAATCCTATTTTAAATGCATATAATAGTTCATCCCTACATCATAAAGAATATAGAGCTGAATCACGAAGATCATAAGTTGTATTAAGGTCACTTTAGAATACTGTTGTCTTTTAGGTAGGTCAATTTCTTAGTATTCCTTTTATTCTCTTTACTGTGAGCCATTTAAAAATAAATTGTGACAATTTTCACTATTCAGATTTATTTTGCTGATTCCCCCCCCCCCCCCACATTTTTCTGTCTCATATTCTCTTTATTTTTTGGGTGCATTCTCACCTTTCTCTTCATATATAGCATTTTCCATTTCCCTGTCTGCTTCTTTCTTTTTTTTTTCTTTTTTCTTCTCAGTGTCCTTCTACTCTATTAAGGACATAATAGAAGTCTGATATGATATATATCTTACAATTTTTGAACTCTGGCCTTGTTCAGCAAAACTCTGAACCCCATACTTAATTTTAAAGCATGTATTTAAGTGCTTTGCTGAACTGGGGCCCTTGAAATATGGTTGAAATATACCAAGATGAAAGTCATCTTGGGGAAAAATAGGCTGCTGGGTCTTTACTCTGTAAACATTGGCTGAGGGCAGTAAGCTGTTGAGGCTCCTTCAAAGATACTGCAGGTCAAAAGACCACCCATCCTTAGGCTTAAAGAAGAAGAGGTGAAAAGACTGGGGCACTCCAACCATCCCTTATCTGCTTTTTGGCTGGAGGGGAAATCAGTGCTTGTAAAAGGGGTCACGTCTTAGAAAGCATTGTTTAGCAGATGAAGTACTAATTTAATGAGCTTGATATTAATCTCACATTATAAACAGGGCTGGAAACAATATTATTAAGACTGTCTGACACTTCCCATTATAAGATAATGGATTTGGTTGCTTATAATTTTCCAAACTTCAGCCATTCAAGTTGGAATTTTCCATGCCAGGTGTCTACCATTTCCCAGAATGAGGCTAGGGGAAAAATGTTTATATTTAAAAAAAATCTGGCAACCTTTTCCTTAGAAAGCTGCAGCATGGCAGGTTGCTTTACCCTTGAGTGACAGTTTGGTAAAGATCTCCATCCTAAAATCCCTATCATATCTTACACTTGGCCTTTACAGGCACCACAATCGCTTTCCTTTGCTCCTATCCACAGTCAGTTAATGCTGACCCTTTCCCTGGGCTGAGCCCCTGTGCATCAGTTGTTCTGTTCTTGGGTTTAGGGTGCAGGCACTGACTAGTGTTGGTGGCCTATGATACACAGGAGGTAAGGCTAGATCAGTTCTCAAATTTTTGTACCAGTGACTCCTTCCACACAGCAAGCCTCTGAGTGGACCTCCCCCCACCCTTATAAATTAAAACACATTTAACTCCCCCTATAATAACCTCATGATCCCCTGAGGGGTCACAACCCCCAGTTTGAGAACCCCTGGGCTAGATGATCTGATGGCCCCTTCTGGCCTTACACTGTTGCAGCCAAGATCATAGTTTCTCTCATTCTACTGCTCCTTTAGAAGACCTTGTAGGCCTGCTGCCTGACTACTGTCATAGACTTGAGTGTGCTCTGTACTTCCCAAGACTAGGCTATTTGCATAGGTGCCTAACTAGAGATTTAAGAACCCAACTTTAAAATGTCCTGTGACCATAACTCTTTCTCTGTATAACTCACACAGAGAAACACTCTGTTGCCCCATTAGTGGTGGCTGGGCTGCAGATAGAGGTTGATGAGCCTGCTCCAGGTCTTTTAGCTCAGGCAGTAGAGACTCATGCATTTAAATCCAAAGATCTTGCAGTTCAATCCCCACTTCTGACCCACCCAACCCACTGATATAGTTTTATATCTTCAATTTTGTGCTTCCTAATTTTTTTTGCTCCACCTCTACAGATATTTATAGTGTTAATCTCCTGTATTTTTACTGTCCTTGGTTAATGCTCCTTTTCATGGTACTCTTAGTATCCTCATCATGACCTGGCTGGTATGTGTCTCATCACTGGATGGAATCAGAGCAGCTCAGCTGTGTGTCATAGACCCTTAACAGTTAACAGCGACCACATTTTTCCATCTGTGGATTGCCCAGGAACTGGTAACTGTGAATGCTCATTTGGGATTTGCTGTTTTCTATTCAAGCTGTGCAAATGGTCACCAAAGTCACCTTGTACTGTTTCTGTGTCCTCACTGAGAAACTGTAACATCTTTAGTTGCAAATATGCTTTCTTATGTGCACATGCATATTCTTGTGCAAGCATACCTGTTTGCAGCAATACAGATTTTCCCCAAACATTACTGTAAATACAACCTCATCCATCCTGGGAATGTTTGTTTGCAAACAGCAAACACAAGGAGGTCATGAATATCATTGATCTGCATAAGTTTCATTTGCACAAATGCTCACTGACACCCTTTCCATTGTTTGTCCAGCTCTAACTACAGCCCTAGCCTCTTCTAAGGAATTAAATTCAGTGTTACTCAGCTAGTATGCAATAATTACAAGACCTGGGATGTTGAAGGGATAATAGTATACTGCTACCCCACTATAACATAGCCTGATGTAACATAAATTTGGATATAATATGGTAAAGCAGTGCTCTGGGGGGGCAGAGCTGCGCACTCCAGTGGATCAAGGCAAGTTCGATATAACGTGGTTTCACCTATAACACGGTAAGATTTTTTTTGGCTCTGGAGGACAGTGTTATATTGGAGTAGAGGTGTACTGACCTCTTTTGTACAGCCCTTTGAGCTGTACTGATAACTGCTGTATAAGAGCTAGGTATTTAAATATTTCTGAAAGTAAAATTCTTATTCAGGCCATTTAACTTCTGAAAAGTGACATTTCCCTAGGTTGTAACTGAAGAAAATTTTAGTTTGTATGCAGCAAAATCACACACAAAAAGGAGATGACTTTAATCTAGCTATCTCTGTTTAGACTGGCTACCTGAATCTCTGTCTGTGGTGACTTCCATCTTGCCAAATGAGGAGGGGAAAGCTGCCAAAAGACTGACACTGCCTATACATTATTATTGTCATTTCCTTCCTGTGCCCCACAGAGATTATTTTGGAGTCTAAGAAATGCTAATTTATATTCATGGTCAGCTTGTCAGACTGAAGAAGAGACAGATTAAAATCGTCCTAGTATGATTTCAGGCACAGCAGGAAGGTAGCAAAGTCAGTTGCTATATAAGATTTACAATGAAACAATCATTTTTGGTTTATTAGTTTGTTCTTCAACTCTTCTGTGATAAACAGATGGCAGTTGTTACCTCTGAGAACTACACCCTCCCCTTAATTCCAAGGCACTTTCCTTCCCTCCCTTCACACACACAACCAATTCCCTTCACTTCCAGTACACACAGGTGATTAACTGCAGTATTTTCCTTTTGTGGTACACCAAAGCAAAATATGTCAGTAACTGTACAGGCAAAACCTCTGACAGCAGAATTGGGGAGTTCGTGTAACTTTCAGACCTGAATGGACAGTTAAAAAGTTAACCCTTTAATCCCACAAACCAATCTAGAACACTTCCCTCGTCTTCTCATAACCTGCCATTTCTCACAGGGACTCTTAACTCCCAACATGTGGCAAGGTTAAAAAAAAAAGAAAAAAAAAAAGGATCTGAGGTACACTCTGTCCCTAAAAGTTCACTGACATGTAATGCTTTGTTTGAAACTTCAGCTCTACTTGTATGCAGAGTATTTGATGGAACTATAGAAATTGCCATACACATCAGAATAAGTAATAGTCTATCTAATCTGATGATATGCCCCTGTCAAGGCTGGAAATTCTAGCCTTTGCAATAAAGTTGGTGTCCATTCAAGCATAGTGAATATGGTATATAGGGATATGTCTACACACCAATGTAAGTCTAGGGTTAGTGGGACTTGAGTCAGCTGACCTGTGTCAGGGAACCCTGGGCCTGAGCATCTACATTGGATTTTAACCCTAGGTTAAGAGTTTTATGACCCATGTTCAAACCAATGGCTCTGATGTCTACATAGCAATGCACAGACCTGAGTTAAAGTAACCCTATCCCAGAGTGCCTGGCACCCTCTGCCCCACAGTGTCGACATTCTAGCCCTACAGATGAGTTGCACTGTGGGAAACCTCTATTGCCCACCCAATTTCCTAACTGACAGTGCTATTGATGGGACTCAGGTGCTCATAAGAGGCATATGGGTACCTAAATTGCACAATTGGCTCCTTTGGTGGCTGGCTGAGAGTGACTGCAATTTGAGAAGGATTTACACTGAACTCCCGTCTAATCTGAGAACTTGACTCTCCACCTCTGAGCTGAGTCACACTGGCAGGAAAATGCCCAGGTGCACCTGTTCTGGGGATAATTAGGACATCAGTCTCCGGGGCATTCAAACAATTAAAATGAAACTTTGCAATTCTTTTTAAAATGGGATGTTCAAGGAAGGTGTTTTTGTTTTTCATCTGTTTGTTTTGAAGTTTGACATAAAATGTAGGCTCCAGAAGAAAAACACCCATGCCCCAGCCTGGCTGGCTGCAGAGCGTTGAAGTCCTTGGAGTGCAGTAAGCTCCAGCACCCCCTGCAGATCTCTTATCTCTGCCCCTGCCCCACTCTCGTATGCAGAGATAAGGATCCCCAGGAGGCTGTGAGGAAGTTTTGAGGCTCGCTTCCACTCACTGCCCTCAAGTGCACACTGCCTGGGCACCCCAGCACATGTAGCACCTGGGAGATTAGGGGAGGCGGGGGCTGGGAGCAAGGGCTAGAGAGTGGAGCAAGACCAAGCAGTTGCCCTGCAGGGAGGGCAGAGTTTCCAGCTTGGCACATTTGGGGTGGGAGGAATGACCCACAACATCCTGGCAGCCAGGAGCCACCTCCTGCCTGTTAGTTTTGCTTCCTGCTCCAGGCAAGCTCTGTGCAGCGGTGAGGAGGAGCTGGAGCTGCTGCTGTGGGAGGTTGCAGGGAAGTTTTAGGGCTGGTTCCCACTTGCCACTCTGACTTCTGCGCAGGCACCCCTGCACACACAGCCCCAGGGAGGCCAGAGAGCGGAGAAGGACCAAGCGGCTGCCCTGCAGGAAGAGGGAGCAGCCAGAGTGCAGGGGTCATCTCTCCCTCTGGCCATGCTGAGCCTCTGCCACTCCCCCAGCCTGCAGGACAGTCGCTTGGTCCCGCTTGACTCTCTGGCCCCTCTGCTCTCCAGAATAGGAAAATGGATCCTAAGGCATGGGTGTGTTGTCCAAGTGAATCAAGTATGTTTAATCCAGGTAAATACAAGCAGTAGTCACTAATGCCCTACAAGTCTGTGAGGATGTATATTTTCTATTAAATCTTGGCATTTCCCCTGCACTTTCCCCCTGTTCAGGCTGTTCTTTCCACTCCAAACAATAGCAGTTTGGACTCAGTGGCCCTGACTTCTCCCTCTCCAGGAATATGTTTCAGGGAAGGCTATAGTTCTTTCTTTCCTCCTCTCCTTCACAAGGAATTGGCAGAGGGGAGGGACTGTAGGACTCTCTTCTGCTAACCCCTTCAGCAACAGTAGTAGAAAGGCTAGATTTCCTCTTCAGTGGCAGATATTTATTTCTCTATCATTGTTCTTAGGCTTTTTTAATGCTGAGGAATCCATTATCCAAAAATATTACTGTGTTCTCTAATACTTTCTCAAACTCTGCGGTAACACTTCTTACACTTTATATTAATAGTACTTAAATGGTTTATAAAGGGCTAATAGATGAATAGCAGTTTATAACTATGTTACAGACATGAGTAGTATGTGCTATAGATGATAAGCGCATCAATAGAAGTTGTTATATATGGTTATGTGAGGGAAAATTTAGCAGGCCTTATTTAATCAAGGCCCTGAGTTTGGTCAAGCTTGCTTACAGCCCTTGAACAAAGATCCTACTTGTTTCTGTGTACAGGGGGCAGAAGGAGTCAAAGTGGAAAAAATCCTCAAACAGAACAATTTATAATAGCCCAAGTTTAGGAAATATATAACCGCAATAGCACTGTTAGAAAAGTCAAACTGCAAACAAACCAGACTGTGAATAACAAGAAGAGTTATTGTTCTTTTTGCTTTTGACCTGTATTAATATTGCAATGTATTCCGTATTAATTACCTTATTTGGAAGTATGTGTAATTTGTCTGTGGTTTTAAGCTTTAAAATGCTTGTGTGTTCCTAGATTCGGGGTGGAGGAGTGCCAACAGCTGTCACACCCTGTGCGCTTGTAATCAATAATGGGCCTCAGGCTGATCTGATTGAAAACACAACTCGTGGATCGATGTTTTTTTTTCCCCTCACATCAGTTATAACATAAGCAACCTATTAACCGAATGGATTCTAGAACAATCTTTAATCACTGATAAACGATCTTCAAAATATTGACTGATCATTTAAGTTTTATAAATACTATTTATACATATGCCCTTAATATAAATATTACCATATCAGTCACTCCTAGAACACAGAACTTTTTTGTGAAGGTAGCAGATAGCATATCAAGCAAATGCCACTGTCAGTCGCTAAGAAACTGCTGGGAGTAACAGGCCAGAACATCTCATGTTTTTCTTGGTTGGCACTGGCTGTTGAGAACTATTGACACCTGCTTCCTCCCACTGCCTAGTCTGAAGTCACAGATGAAATCTGACAGTATATTTCCCTGAATACATGTGCCAAGTCCCATTCACTTTGGATTAAGGGCACATATTATTTCTCATTGTGTGCTCATAGTCTTCCAATCAGATTAATTGACAGATGCCGAGGGGTTAATAAACTCCAACATGTTAACATCCACCACCAAAAACTGACCAACTATAATTATCCCTGTATTTTTTTCTGTCATGTCTATGCTTTTCTTTCCTCTGTAATCATTATTTGAGACTTTTTGTTACATGATTTTTTTATTATTATTATTTATAGCTCAATTCTGTTGGATATGTTTTATCTACTTTTTTCATTTCCTCATTCCGCCCACTCTTTTATCTCAGCTGCTTTTAAAATGTACTTCTGCTCCACACAGCAGATTGAACATTCTCTTTCAATCTCATCCAATGAGATGGTTCTGAGATTATTTGCTGTGGTACGCTTTATGCTCACCACTTTTATTTCTTTCTCAATAGCTTAAGACAGTGTGGGCATGGTATAAACTGAAGGGGTATATCAGTTCAGCTTTTGGTCCCAAAGAAATCAGTTTTGATTAATAACAATGTAATCTTATTGGCAAGAAGTTAAAATTTCCTACAGAGAAAATTCAGAAGAGAAAAATCTTTTTTTCTTTTGTTCATCTTTTGGGGTCTAATAAAGGGAGATAATTTTATAATAGGGCTTCTCACCTGTAGCACTCCTCCGACACATGTGGGCATGTGTTGGATGGCTATCCAGTTTCTTAGTAGGGCATAGGACCAGACCTGGAAACCTTACTTACAGGGGTCACCCGTTGGCTTTGATTACTTTATTGGCTTCAGTGCCACTACTCTCACGAGGAAAGATAACTCACATGAGTGAGATTTGCAGAAATATGCCTAAAATGTGTTTGAGTCCATGGATTTTTTCAGTAGTGCTTAAGTGACATAGGAGCCTATGTACAATTTCCAAAAGGGACTTAGGCTCCCAATGGGAGTTAGGCACCTAAATCTCTGGATGTTAAGCACTTAAGAGCCTATGGTTATGCCTGCACTTTGAACTGGAGATGCACATTCCAGCTTGAGGAGACATAACCTTGCTAGCTCTGACTGAGCTAGTGCACTAAAAACGAAGTATAGTTGCAGTGGCATGTGCTGCAAGAGGGGTTAGTGCAATGAGTATGTAAACATCCAAGCCCTTGGGTATGTACTCAGGGTGGATAGTCCCTCCCACTGCTTGTGCAGCCATGGTGACACTCTAGTTTTAGTGTGTTACCCACGCTAGCTCTGATTGAGCTATGTCTTCTCAGGCTGGAATTTACACCTTACAGCTCCAGTGACAGACCTTAAGTTTGATTGAAAGTCCATGGAAGCTAGGCTTCTAAATGCCCATCATTTTTAAAAATGGGATTTAGTGTATGCTAAAAAAGGCGTGTTCTTAACTCGGGTTAGTTAACATGGGTTAAAATAGCAATGAAGGGCACAGCAACTTGGCTTTCAACTTGGGTTAGCAGCTCAAGTTAAAGCCTACGGGGAGCCTAGGGTTGGACTTGTGTGGCTAACTTAAGTTAGAAGCTGAGTTGCCGTGTCTTCATTAATATTTTAACCCAAGTTAGCTGATGTGTGATAGCAAAAACTTACCAGCCCGTATACCAAACTGATACATTCCTAGCAAAGAGTAACACTATTTGCTTAACTATAAATAAGTAAACACTGAATAGGTAAAATGTTAAGAGTACTCCTTCATATACAAATTTTTTCACATAACTGGGTAGCTACATAACGCTACCTGCAGGTAAGCATGGAATTGGTATTACATGCTGATTTTGGGGTAATTTGCTATGTTTGGTAGGGTCAGTCACTTTTGCTACTTTCTCTAACCTTGGACGGTTGGCAAGTTGATGGCCTGGGCATGGCGTTTTGTTTTCATGAGAGGTAAGTCTGAGTGTTGCCTACAGTGCTCTTACTGAACTGTGCCTGGTAAACTGGCTCCAGATGGAAAGGTTTGCTCGCTTTCTTGGATGGAGACAAGACTCAGGAAGAGGAGGAAATAGGAAGAGGACAATGGGAAAATAAATTAGGAAACATCCCCTCAATTTTCTCACTGTCTAAGCAGAGTGCGCAAGGAAGTAAATTTAAGTCTTAAACTATTTTTTTTTTAAATCAGCCGAGATCAGAATTGGGTACAGATTACAGTTTGCCTCTCAGTGCTCTGGTGCTTTTTGTCGACTTTTCTCTTCAGTGTCCCATGATGCAATGCCAACGGAATTGAATCTGTATATTTTCCCTTTGGGATTATACCAGAATTTTTGGAAACCTTCCAGATGCACATATTAGGCCTCCAGATCTTCAGTATTCACATAAAATGAACAAGGAATACAGCATTCTTAAAGAAAAAGCAACATACTCTGCTGATGAAAGTTCTTTGTGCAGAGGTGAAAGTAAGCCAGTCCAGTCCGGTATGGTGTACCGGCAAGAGCTGGTATGCCGTGCTGGACTGGACCGGCTTCCCTGGAGGTGATTAAAAGGGCCCAGGGCTCCAGCTGCTGTGGGGAGCCCCGGGCCCTTTAAATCACCACTGGAGCTCCAGCAGCAGGGCTCAGGCGGCACTTTAAAGGGCCTGGAACTCCATGGCACCCAGAGCCCCGGGCCCTTTATTTCACCCTTGAGCCCCAGGGCTCCCAGTCACCTCTGCAGCTGGGGGTTCTGGGGTGATTTAAAGGCCCTGGGGCTCCCAGCCACAGCTGGAGCCCTAGGGCCTTTAAATCTGTAAAGGCCCCGCCTCTTCCAGTTGAGACCATGCCCCCACACAGGACTCAGTGTACCGGTGAGTCCTTTCAGTTACTTTCACCCATGTCTTTGTGCCAGTTTGAAACCTCTGTGGAGATGTAGAAAGGTCTGTCTGAAGAAGCTTGTACCTAAGAGACAAAATGTAGCAGGGATGTTTTTAAGGAGTGACTAATGTGCATAGGTTTTCTGCCATTGTGTGCAATGCTTTCTTTCTCTACATTCTGCACAAGTGTTTAACTTCCCTTGTCCTCACTATTTCCCTTTCTGGTGTTCTACTTAGGTACAGAAAAACCAGTGGGCCTGATTCTCATTTACACTTCATGGCACCTTCACTCTGCCAGAGCAGTGTAAATGGGCTATTGTGGAAATAGGAGCTCATTGCCTCTCTGGTTTTGTCCCATCATTGTCATTACAATCAGTGGGAGCTGAAAGTGTCCAGCACCTCCCAGGAAGCCTCTTCATGTGACTGTTTTCAGCCAGTCCTGAGAAGATCTTGTTCTTATGGCTAACCACTGTTATAGCAAGTGCTGGCCATTGATGTAGTTTCTCTTCAAATGAAGGGGCAGGAGGGACTCAAGGGTGCAGGAGACTAGTAAAACAATATGGAGCCTTTTGGTCACTGCTTGAAAGCCAGTGCAGATTGAACATGTCTAGGCCCGTGTCCACACAGGCCTCCTGCACTACAAATGTGTTCTCTCCTTCTTTAGTTCCACCTGTCTCAGGTACTGCTATCACCCTCCTAACCACAGGATCTCAGCACCCCCCAATTATTAATGTATTTATCCTCACAAAACAGTGCTATTATCTCCATTCTATGGACAGGGAAATGAGGCACAGAAAAGCTAAGGGATGAAGTCCATGGCAGAGGACAATGTCAGTAGTCCCATTCTCTAGCTGGGGAACTGAGGCACAAAGAACTTTGTTAAAGGTCACATTGGATGCCTGTGGCAGAGTGAGAATTGAATCCTGATCTCAAGAGTCCCAGTTCATGGCGTTAACCACAAGACCATCCTTCCTTCAATAGTTCTATTTGCAGGGCACAGGGCTGGCCCACAACACTTTGGCACCTGAGGCTGGGAGCTCAAATGACGCCCCCATGCCCCCCTTGTTTGGGCCAGAACTTTGAAAGGTCTCAATTCTGCCTTCTTCCTGTTCTCCTCCTCTCATGGTACTTCTCTGGTACCTACCCCAATAAAGGAGAACTAACAACTTAAAATGCCTTGTTCAAAAATTTTTAAGTAACATTTAACTTTCAAACACCTGAACAGCAAATGTAACTTTTCTTGTCTGTTGCTGGTGCTACAGACCACCAGACCAGAAAGAAGAGGTGGATGAGGCTTTTTACAGACAACTAGCAGAAGTCTGTAGATCACAGGTCCTGGTTCTCATGGGAGATTTCAATTATCCTGATATCTGCTGGGAGAGAAATACAGCAGTGCACAGGCAATCTAGGAAGTTTTTGGAGATCGCTGAGGACAACTTCCTGGTACAAATGCTGGGGGAACCAACGAGGGGCCTTGCGCCTCTCGACCTCCTGCTCACAAACAGAGAAGAGTTGATCAAGGAAGTAAGGGTGAACGGCAACCTGGGCAGCAGTGATCATGACATGGTAGAGTTCAGAACCCTGGTCAAAGGAAGGAAGGAGAGAAGCAGAACGCAAACCCTGGATTTCAGAAAAGCGGATTTTCTCCAGGTCCCAACCCAGGGGTCCTGGGGTTGTGGTGAACCACTTGACTAGCGGTTTCTTCCCTGGGTTACTTCCCTCTCAATACCCGTCAGCTTGTGAAGGCTTCTCGCCTCTCTTCTATACAAGCCTGGTGCCCCTTACCTAGGTTTTCTGTTGGGCTTCCCAATCCACCGCAGCACTCCTCCAAACCTTCTATTTCTCTCTGGACAACTCTCTCTTCTGCAATCTGCACTTGCTCCAATCCAACCTTTCTCCTTCAACTACCACACCCTGTCTGACTGAAGCAGGGGTTTATATCCCATGACTGGAGTCAGTGCTGTCTAACTGGAGTCAGGTGCTCTAAGTGAAGTCAGGTGCTCTAATTGGCCACAGCTTGTCTAGTTAATCTAAAGCAAACCTTCCTCCCTTGGCAGGGAATAAGGCCCCCTGCTAACACTCTATGCTGCCCTTGGCCATGCTGTATCACACATGACAGATTGCACTACAGTACTGTGTGAGATGAATTGAAAAAATATGTTTTATTTACAAATATTTGCACTGTAAAAAAGATAATCAAAATATAAAGTGAGCACTGTACTTTGTATTCTGTGTTGTAACTGAAATCATATATTTGAAAATGTAGAATCATCCAAAAATATTTAAATAAGTGGTATTCTATTATTAATAGTGCAATTAAAACTGCGATTAATCGTGACTTTTTTAATCTCATGATTAATTTTTTGACAGCCCTATCTAGATCCCAAAATTTACTGTCTAACATTGTGGCAGTACAAAGGATCCAATAGCATATTTAAGAGCCATTTGTGGTGAAAACAAGAAGCTGTCCTGCCAGGGCTAACCTACCATGAGGCAAACCGAAGGAGCTGCCTAAGGTGCCAGACTGCAGGGGGCACACTAGGACCAGAGTGTAAAAAATTGTGTCTGAGCTGGTGCATATGTATTCTCTCTGCTCTAGATGCACAGAGATGGTGGAGTGCTGTGCTGGAGGAAGGAAGGCACAAGAGACATAACAGGCAGGCAGGAAAAATTGAAGGGAGTAACAGAAAGCAGCAGGAGCTATAGGGAGAGAGAGGGAGAGAAGAGCCTCCCTATAGTACCTCTCTAGCACCCCAGGAGCCTGGACTGATTAGCACTAGCTTCTCAGGGAGCTTCCTGTTTTCTGCTGTTTCCCTGAACCCACTTGCGGAAAACAGGCAGTCAACTGAAGGAGGAGGAGCCAGTTAGGCCCTTAAGATACCAATATCTTCCCTCACTCAGGCCTTGCTACCAGCCTGCTTATTTGTCCTCTTCAATTGAGTGTTGAGAACCACTATAGCTGGCACAAAACAGCAGTCATGAGTGAAAGAAGAAAAACGCCCCTCTGGGGCAGCATTCAGGAAAAGAAAGAAAGCAAAGAAAGCTTTTCTATCTAAGCAGGAAGAAGCTCTTCTAAGATACATAGACACAAATTTTCACAGTGAGCCTTCTAGCCCCAGTGAGGATGTGAGTGGTGAGGAGATGCCTGATCTTCCAGTTAGTCAAGAGCAGGTGACCTGGCAGCTACGCAGCATCTATATCTCCATCTCAGATGGATGTAACTATGCACTATTCCTGAAGAAAGTGTATATCAGAGAGAGTATGATGGAGGCACAAGAAACAGCTGCTGCTGACTTTAGTTCCTTAAGTCTAGATGATCCAGGACTGTGGACCACTTGAACAGTAGCCTGAGGGACTTCCTTCTACTGCTGGGCCATAGCAAGTGAAAAACTTTGTGTCCCCAAAGACAATGAAAATGAAGTTTCATCACACATTACTGGCGTGAAATCCCAATGGTGACAAAGTGGAAGAGGCCATGGCTTATGTACTCAAAAACGCAGAATGATGCATACTGTTTTTGTTGCAAACTCTTCCAGTCTAATGTTCCAGCCACATTGGTTCTACAGGAACAAAGGACTGGAAAAATCTGGTTAGAAATCTAGCATGCCATGAGAAGGCAGCAAATCACCAAAGAGCATTCCATAGGTGGAAAGAGGTTGAGACGAGACTAAGGTTAAAGGCCACCATAGATGATCAGCATCAATAGAAGATTGCATCAGTCTCTCTCTTACTGGCAAAATGTTCTGAAAAGGCTCATTTCATGTGAGAATGCTTGCTACCTAAAACCTAGCACTGTGTGGCACTTCAGATCAGCTGTATGTGCCAAAACATGGAAACGTCCTTAAAATTGTGAAGCTGATGGCTGAGTTTGATGCTATACTCCAGGAGCATGTAAGAAGAGTCACCACCCAAGAAACGTACACACACCACTACTTTGGAAAAAACAATTCAAAAGTGAATCATACAGTTACTGGCAACAAAAAGTCAAACAGAAGATTGTGGCAGTTCTGAGTCAGCAAGATATTACTCTGTTATTCTGGACAGCACACCTGGACAGCCATAGAGAACAAATGACTTTAATGGTGTGTTTTGGTAACAAACACAGAACCCTAGTGAAAATGTCCTGCAATGGTGACTGTCAGAGAGCATTTTCTAGAATTTATTGATATTGGTGATCCTACAGGAGCTGGTATGACAAATGTGCTTCTTAAAAAGCTGAAGATATGGGAATTGTGATAGCTAATAAGAGGGACAGGGCTATGATAATGGTGCCAACATGAGAGGAAAGAAAAGGAGTGCAGATATGGATGTGAGAGTTAAATCCTGGAGCTTTTTTTGTCCCATGCACTTCTCATCATTGATCTTAGTGGGCAGTGATGCAGCATCAGCTTCTAGTGAGGCTGCTGGATTTTTTTAACGTAATTCAAAAGCAACGATGTTTTTTCTCTGCATTAACTTATAAATGGCAAATTTGAAGCAACAATGCAACATCCTCTCTGACACAGAAACCACTGAGTGCCACAATGGGAAAGTCGAGTGGAGGCGATAAAGCCTATCAAACATCAAATTGGGAAGATACATGATGCACAGTTTCCATTTCCCTTGCCACTGTTCTCCCACGAACAGTTCCTGGTCATAGCATTATCCTCCATAATGGCATCACCAGAAATATACATACTTCAAATTTCTGTGTGGCTTAGTGTTGTGGCATGACATACTGTTTGAAATAAATGTTGTAAGCAAGAGACTGCAAGGTGTTGACCTTCATATATCTGGAGCAATGAATAACTGGACAAAGCAAAGTCATACCTACAGTCTTACGAGTCAGATGAGTGATTTCAAAACATTCTCAAGAGTGCACAGAAGTTGGCAGAGGAACTTCACACTGAAGCTATTTTCCCACCCATTCAAGAATACAAGAGTCACCAAAGAAAAAGACATTTTGATTACAAGCATGGGATATCCGTAAGAGACCCAAACAAGTCAAAGTTGAATTCTTTAACCAGGTGCTAGATTGCACAATATAGTCAGTTGAAGAACGTTTCATGCAGCGCAAGGAACATAGCAGTGTATTTGGGATGTTGTATGATAGTCCCAAACTCCTCCCTATACCTGAAGAAGACCTACACCAGCAATGCAGGCACTAGAGACAGTGTTGACACATGATGACATGCACGAATATGGATCAAGTGATTAGGTGATGAACTGAAAGCCTTTCAAGATAACATTTCAGCAGGATCAACATCAAAGGCTGTTTTGGAATATATGTGTAAAATAAGATGACCACTCTTTCCAAATGCTTTGTTGCTCTGTGCATACTTCTAACACTTCCTGTAACAGTGCCAGGGAGAACGCAGCCTCTCCAAGCTGAAGGTAATAAAACACATCTATGCTCCACAAGGACACAGGAGAGGCTGGTTGGCTTTGCAACCATCTCAATAGAGCATGAGCTGGTCCAGACTCTGGACCTTCAGGAAGCAGTTCAAATCTTTGCAACCAAGAAGGCACGGAAAGCACCACTTTGATTTCACAAACAGATAAAAATGCCAGTGTTTATTATGCAGACAATCATAGAATCATAGACTCAAAAGGTTGGAAGGGACTCATGAGGTCATCTAGTCCAACCCCTGCTAAGGCAGGACCATTTTCCCTAAATAATCCCAGCCAGGGTGCGGTCTAGCCGGACTTTAAATAGCTACAAGATGGAGATTCTACCACCTCCCTACGTAACCCATTCCAATACTTCACCACTCTCCTAGTCAGAAAGTTTTTTCTAATATCCAGCCTCGACTTCCGCAACTGCAACTTCAACCATTGCTCCTTGTTCTGTCCTCCATCACCACTGAGAAAGCCCTAGCTGCCTCCTCCTTGGAGCATCCCTTTAAGTAGTTGAAGGTTGCTACCAAATCCCCCTTAGTCTTCTCTTCTGCAGGCTAATAAGCCAGTTCCTTCAGTCTCTCTTCATAAGTCATTGCTCCAGTCCTCTAATCATTTTTGTTGCCCTCCGCTGGACTCTCTCCAATTGTTCCACGTCCTTTTTGTAGTGGCGCCCAAACTGGACACAATTTCCAGATGCGGCCTCACCAGTGCCGAATAGAGGGGAATAATCACATCCCTCGATCTGCTGGCAACACTCCTACTAATACAGCCCAGTATGCTATTAGCCTTTTTGGCTACAAGAGCACACTGTAGGCTCATGTTCAACTTCCATCTACCGTAACCCAAGATCCTTTTCTTCAGCACTGCTACTTAGCCAAACAGTCCCCAGCCTGTAGCAGTGCATGGGTTTTTCTGTCCTAAGTGCAGGACTTTGCACTTGTCCTTGTTGAACTTCATGAGGTTTCTTGTGGCCCACTTCTCCATTTGTCTAAGTCTCCTGAATCTATCCCTGCCCTCCAGCGTGTCCACCACTCCCCCAACTTGGTCATCTGCAAATTTACTTAATGTGCAAGCTATCCATCATCAAGATCATTAATGAAGATATTGAATAGAACGGGCCTAAGACAGACCCCTGGGCACACCACTGTTACTGGTTGCCAGCTAGAGAGTGTGCCTTGATACCTACCCGCTGAGCCCATTGATTCAACCAGTTTCTATCCACTTCACAGTCCATTCCTCCACCCATACTTCCTTAGTTTGCTGATGAGAATGCTGTGGAAACCGTGTCAAAAGCCTTACTAAAGTCAAGGTATACAACATCACAGCTTGCCCCATCCACAAGTCCAGTCAATCTCATCATAGAAACAATCTGTTGGTCAGGCATGATTTACCCTTGGTGAATCCATGCTGACTGCTTCTGATCACTTGTTTTCCTCCAAGTGTTTCAGGATGGATTCCTTCAGCAGCTGCTCCATGATTTTTCCAGGGATTGAGGTGAGACTGATTGGTCTGTAGTTCCCTGGATCTTCCTTTTTCCCCTTCTTAAAGATAGGTACTATATTGCTTTCTTCCAGTCCTCTGGGACCTCTCCTGTTCGCCATGAATTTTCAAAGATAATGGTCAACGGCTCTGCAATCATATAGCTAACTCCCTCAGCACCCTCGGATGCAGTTCGTCCGGTCCATAGACTTGTGCACGTCTAACGTCTTAATAGTCCCTAACCTGACCTCTATCACAGTGGCTGCTCTCCTCCTCTCCTCTCTGCGTCCCCAGTGTAGTGTCTGGGAGTTGATCCTGCCCGTAAAGACTGAAGTGAAGAGGAATTGAGTACTTCAGCCTTTTCCATATCTTCCACCACTAGGATACCTGCCTCATTGAGTAAGGACCTACACCATCCCTAGTCTCTTCTTGTTGCTTACATACTTGTAAACCCTTCCTATTATCCTTCACATCCCTTGCTAGTTTCAACTCACCTGCCCATGTATTTCTCCAACACGAGGCGGAAAACAAAGATTAGGCCAAGGCAATTTGAGTTGAACTAGCAAGGGATGTAAGGAATCAGGGGTTAACGTTATGTAAGAAACCGAAGAGGACTAGGATGGTGAAGCGGTCCTTTTACCTACACAACTTCGGTATCCTAGTGGTGGAAGATATGAAAAGCTGAAAGTACTTCAATCCTTCTTCTTCAGTTTACGGCAGGAATCAACTCGCCAACATACTAACTGGGAACGCAGAGAGGAGAGAGGAGACAAGCGCCACTGTGATAGAGGGTTCAGGTTAGGGACTACTTAAAAGACGTTAGACTGCACAAGTCTAAACTTGCCACAATCTTCTGTTTGACTTTTGTTGCCAGTAACTGTTATTACTCATTTTGAATTGTTGTTTTCCAAAGTAGTGGTGTGTGTACGTTTCTTGGGTGGTGACTCTTCTACATGCTCCTGGAGTATAGCATCAAACTCAGCCATCAGCTTCACAATTTTAAGGACGTTCCATTGTTTGCCACTACAGCTGATCTTGAAGTGCAACAGTGCTATGGTTTTAGGTAGCAAGCATCTCACAATGAAATGAGCCTTTTCAGAACATTTTGCCAGTATAAGAGAGACTGATGCAATTCTTCTATTGATGCTGATCATCTATGTGGCCTTTAACCTAGTCTCGTCTCAACCTCTTTCCACCTATGGAACTGCTCTTGGTGATTGCTGCCTTCTCATGGCATGCAGATTTCTAACCACCGATTTTTCCAGTCCTTGTTCCTGTAGAACCCAATGTGGCTGAACATTAGACTGGAAGAGTTTGCAACAAAAACAGTATGCATCATTCTGCGTTTTGAGTACATAAGCCATGGCCTCTTCCACTTGTCACCTTGGGATTTCACGCCAGTAAGTGGTGGATGAAACTCTATTATTCATGTGTCTTTGGGACACAAAAGTTTTTCACTTGCTATGGCCCAGGCGTAGAAGAGCCCTCAGGACTTGTTCAAGTGGGTCCACAGTCTCGATCATCTAGACTTAAGGAACTAAAGCAGCAGCAGCTGTTTCTTGTGCCTCCATCATACCTTCTCTGATATATACACTTTTCTTCAGGAATGATGCATAGTTACATCCATCTGAGATGGGATATGATGCTCGTAGCTGCCAGGTCACCTGCTCTTTGACTAAACTGGAAGATCAGGCATCTCCTCACCACTCACATCCTCACTGGGGCTAGAAAGGCTCACTGTGAACATTTGTGCTATGTATCTTAGAAGAGCTTCTTCCTGCTAGATAGAAAAGCTTTCTTTGCTTTCTTTCTTTCCTGAATGCTGCCCAGAGGGGCGTTTTTCTTCTTGTCACTCATGACTGCGTTTTGTGCCAGCTATAGTGGTTCTCAACACTCAATTGAAAGGACAAATAAGCAGGCTGGTAGAAGGCCTGAGTGAGGAAGATATTGGTATCTTAAGGGCCTAACTGGCTCCTCTCCTTCAGTGCTGCCTGTTTTCCGCAAGTGGGTTCAGGGAAACAGCAGAAAACAGGAAAGCTCCCTGAGAAAGCTAGTGCTAATCAGTCCAGCTCCTGGGGGTGCTAGAGAGGTACATAAGAGGCTCCTCCTCCTCTCTCTCCCTATAGCTCCTGCTGCTTCTGTTACTCCCTCTCACCATTTTTCCTGCCTGCCTGTTATGTCTCTTGTGCCTTCCTTCCTCCAGCACAAGCACTCCACCATCTCTGTGCATCTAGAGCAGAGAGAATACATATGCACCAGCATCAGACACAATTTCTTACACTCTGGTCCTAGTGTGCCCCCCTGCAGTCTTGGCACCTTAGGCACTCCTTCGGTTTGCCTCATGGTACGGTTAGCCCTGCAGGACAGCTTCTTGTATTCACCACAAATGGCTCTTAAATATGCTATTGGATCCTTTGTACTGCCACAATGTTAGACAGTAAATTTTGGGATCAGATAGGGCTGTCCAAAAAATTAATCATGAGATAAAAAAGTCACGATTAATCGCAGTTTTAATTGCACTATTAATAATAGAAATCCACTTATTTAAATATTTTTGGATGATTCTATCAATTTCATATTGATTTCAGTTTACAACACAGAATACAAAGTACAGTGCTCACTTTATATTTTGATTATCTTTTTTACAGTGCATTTTATTGAAAAAACAGTATTTTCAATCATCTCCACAAGTACTGTAGTGCAATCTTGTCATGTGTGATACAGCATGGCCAGAGGGCAGCATAAGAGTGTTAGCAGGGGGCCTTATTCCCTGCCAAGGGAGGAAGGTTTGCTTTAGATTAACAAACAGCTGTGGCCAATTAGAGCACCTGACTTCACTTAGAGCACCTGACTCCAGTTAGAGCACCTGACTCCAGTCATGGGATATAAACCCCTGCTTCAGTCAGACAGGTGTGGTAGTTGAAGGAGAAAGGTTTGGATGGAGCAGAGTGCAATTGCAGAGAGAAGAGTTTGTCCAGAGAGAAATAGAAGGTTTGGAGGAGTGCTGCGCGTGGATTGGGAAGCCCAACAGAAACCCTAGGTAAGGGCACCAGGCTGTATAGAAGAGAGGCGAGAAGCCCTTCACAGCTGACGGGATTTAGAGAGGGAAGTACCCAGGGAAAAACCGCTAGTCAAGTGTTCACCCAACCCCAGACCCGTGGGTTGGGACGTTGGGACTGGAGTAGAGGGCGGGCCCAGGTCCCTCCCTCTCCACTCCCCTCCTCCAAGGACACTAGGGGAGTGATTAAGAACTGGTTCAGAGGCAAGCAATAGCGCCCTGAACCTACCCCAAAGACAGTTAAGCACGAGACCCAGCAGAACAGTACCGGCAATTTGCCACACATGAAAGAGCAATTACAAATGTAGATTTATTTTTTACATGACTGTACTTAAAAAACAACAACCCACAATGTGAAACCGTAGAGCCTACAAGTCCGCTCAGTCCTACTTCTTGTTCAGCCAATGGCTAAGACGGACAAGTTTGTTTACATTTACAGGTGATAATGCTTCCCGCTTCTCATTTACATCACCTGAAAGTGAGAATGAATGTTTGTATGGCACTGTTGTAGCCAGCATCGTAAGGTACTTAAGTGTCAAAAATGCTAAACATTTTTATGCACCTTCATGCTTCGACCACCATTCCAGAAGATGTGCTTCCATGCTGATGCAAGCTAAAATAATGCAGTAATTTAATTTTTTTGACTGAACTCTTTGGAGGAGAATTGTATGTCTCCTGCTCCATGGTTTTACCCACATTCTGCCATATATTTTGTGTTATAGCAGTCTTGGATGATGACCCAGCACATGTTCAATTTAAGAACATTTTCACTGCAGATTTGACAAAGTGCAAAGAAGGTACCAATGTGAGATTTCTAAAGATAGCTACAGCACTTGACCCAAGGTTTAAGAGCCTATAGTGCCTTCCAAAATCTGAGAGGGACGAGGTGTGGAGCATGCTGTCAGAAGTCTTAAAAGAGCAACACTCTGATGCAGAAACTACGGGACTTAAACTATTAAAAAAGAAAATCAACCTTCTGTTGGTGGCAACTGACTCAGATGATGAAAATGAATGTACGTTTGGTCCACACTGCTTTGGATTGTTATCAAACAGAACCTGTTATCAGCATGTCCTCTGGAATGGTGGTCGAAGCATGAAGGGGCATAAAATGCTTAGCATATCTGACATGTAAATACCTTGCAATGCCGGTTACAACAGTGCCATGAAAATGCCTGTTCTCACTTTCAGGTGACACTGTAAATAAGAAACGAGCAGCATTATTTCCCATAAATATAAACAAACTTTTTTGTCTTAGTGATTGAACAAGAAATAGGTCTGACTGGACCAGTAGGCTCTAAAGTCTTACATTTTTTTTTTAGTGCAGTTATGTGAAAAAAAAATTCCACATTTGTAAGTTGCACTTTCATGATAAAAAGATTGCACTAGTACTGTACTTGTATATCTCTTTATAAAAAAATTTAAAATGAGCATTGTACACTTTGTATTCTGTGTAATTGAAATTAATATATTTGAAAAATGTAGCAAAAACATCCAACATGTTTATAATAAATTTAAATTGGTATTCTAATATTGTTTAGCAGTGTGATTAAAACTGATTAATCATGACCAATTTGTTTAATCTAGTTAGTTTGTTTTGCGTTAATCACTTAAGTCAGCTGCAATTAATTGACAGTCCTAGTTCTAGAGTTTTTGCAAAGGGACCTGACCTACTTTTCCTTACAAGGCTTTCTTTTCTTGGTTGTTAAGTTTAAACACACATGAAGTAAAGAAACAACTAAATCAAAGGCTGAATGAACATTGATGCTGGAAGATTCCATTTCACCTTGTTTAGCGCTGCTGCAAAAAGGGGTGTCATGCATTCCTCACCAGGCGTGGAGTAGCAGGTGAACCCCTGAACAATGGAGAGCACAGGGCTTGCCAGTGCTTCTTTTGGGGCAGTGTAACTCCCCTGCAAGCCCCCAGTGTAATGCAGTAATTAGCTGTCTCAGTCTGGCCCAAAGGGAGTAGAACAAACTTTAAGAGCATGCTGAATAACTGTGTGTTACATTGTTTCTTTCCTTCTTAGAACCACTAACCAGAGTGGACTGGATTCTCCAGTGTGTTCCACTTTGTGTAGTCAATCCAGGAGTGCATGTAGGGTTTCATCCAACAAAACACTTAAGCAAGTATTTACCTTTAACCAGGTGAGTAGCCCTATTGGGGTCACTGGCACTACTCACCAGTTTAAAGTTAAGCATGTGCTTGGGTACTTCGCTGGTTCGGGGCCTAAGCGCATTGCTGGATTAGAGCCTGAGACCTGAAAAGCATCGTGTTCTCTGTGCAGGCTTAATGGATGTGATGAGCAATGAAGGCAGAAAAAAACGAAGCCCCCATTGCATAATAGTTAACTCTAAGAACATAAGGGCGGCCATATTGGGTCAGACCAAAGGTCCATCTAGCTCAGTATCCTGTCTACCGACAGTGGCCAATGCCAGGTGCCCCAGAGGGAATGAACAGAACAGATAATCATCAAGTGCTCCATCCCCCATCGCCCATTCCCAGCTTCTGGTAAACAGAGGCAAGGGACACCATTCCAGCCCATCCTGGCTAATAGCCAATGATGGACCTATCCTCCATGTTTTTGTGTGTGTTTGTGTCGGGGGGGGGGGGAGAGATGTATGTCTGTTTTTTTTTAACCCAGTTATAGTCTTGGCCTTCACAACATCCTCTGGCAAGGAGTTCCACAGATTGACTGTGCGTTGTGGGACTCTTTGTAATGACATATTCTTAAACAATTTCAACCGAATACTTGAGATTTAGGGCCAGATCCAAAGTGAATGGGATTTTTTCAGGCCCCTAGATATTTTCCTTCAGCATCAGACATAAGAATATTTTTTCCCTACCCAGTTATTTCTGGAGTAACATATTTATTTCAGCAGCCATTGCAAAGTGAACTCTCTTCAATCATGTGTGAATTCCCATATGTCCCTCTGAAATTGATTTTCCTGATGGTGGAATGTGAAGATCCGGAACATGCCCCTTAATTCTTTGACAGCCAGTGTGGCAGATACAGTATGTGATTCCAATGCTGGATGATGTTGATGCTGCAGCTTTTAAGGGCAGTAGCTGGCAGCACATCAATATGTGCAGGCAGTGTTGAGGCGCTTCTTGTGCCCTCTGCTTCAAAAGCAACCTGTTCCCATCTGCCACTCAAACCATTGCAAGCTGTTTCCAAGGCAATTAATTCATTATAAAGTAATGAATTGGCTACTTGAAGAGATAACCGGTATTTTCAAAAAGAAGTGATTTTTCTATCCAGGACTTTGAAATAGACAACAAAAACCCATGGCTAATCAATATGTCAATGGGTGGATATTTCTGCCCACTATTAATTTTCAAATAAGAATCAGTATGAAGATACATATGTAAAACACAATATAACACTGTTTATAGAGCATTGTTCTTACAAAATGGATCTCAGGATGCTTCAGAGATGTAAATAGCAATATAGTTACAAATAGAGCTGCTCAAAAAAAGCTAACAAGTTTTTCTGAAAAACTTAGAAAGTTTTAAAATAAATAGCATGCAGCAGTGTTTGAAAAGGAACAAGTTTTCAGATTTCCAAACATTTTTGTGAAATTTTTTTGTTCAAAATGTTTGGAACAAAAATGTTTTCATTTTTGATTTTAAATTTTTATTTTTGTGTTTTCCCTTCTTCCCACCCCTCATCTTTTTTGCCCACTTTTCTTGGTGTTGGTCCTTTTTCTGTTTTGCCACTAAAAGGAGGAGGAAAAAGAGGGAATAGCTGCAAAACTAAAATCTAAAAAAATGACCCAAAATAGAAAAATTAAAAAGACACAAAATATTGTAAAAATGTTCTTTGAAAAAAGTCCAGTTTTTGTCAAATTGCTCTAAATGAAAAAATGCAACCAGCTCCAGTTACAAAGTTAAATAAGTGCTGGAGTGCTGTCTAGGCCAAGGGCAAAGAGATGAGATTTCAAAAGATTGCTATTGGAGGAGTATTTTGTCAGCCTCACTGCTCCCATTTCTCTCTCCATTATATTTAACCATCTTGAATGCAGTGCACCGCTCCAATTTTATTGTGTGTTTTTTTTGTTTTTGTTTTGTTTTTTTGTTGCAGATTTCACCACTACCTGCAAAGGGAAACTGAGAGTGCTACCCTCTTATCCTTTGATTGATGCTTTCTTTTACTGTACATGACAAAATGATAGATATACTTAGTTAACTTTCTGCAAAATCATTAATGCCCCCCTTGCTGGTTTGCTAGCCAGATATTGGTTAAATAGCTGCCATGCATTTGTTACCTGAAACACTCTGATACTGAATAAGCAGCCCATTAATTTTCTTTCAGGATCAGTACCAAAGAATAGATACAGTCATGGTAGGCGAAAAATAGTCATCTCTAGGATGACCAGATGTCCCAATTTTATAGGGACAGTCCCAATATTTGGGGTATTTTCTTATATAAGCTCCTATTACCCTCCCACCCCCGTCCCCATTTTTCACACTTGCTGTCTGGTCACCCTAGTCATCTCCCACCCACATTGGAACAATTCAGACTTTTACTATCTGAGACTCAGATTAAAAAGGCACATTGACAGTTTTACAATTTCCATTTGGGAAAGCTGGATCAAACGGTTGAAAAGCATCTGCTGTTGCTTTTCAGATTCAATTGAGATGCTGTAATAATACTGTCTCTACCTGCCTCGCCAAAAATTCCCTTGTGCCAGAATCAAAGGGCCAGAAGTTAATGGAACTGCTAGTATATAACTGCTCACCAGCGTGAGTATAGGACTCACAATCTGGCTCAAATTTAACAGTATCTAGTAACTACAGAAGGTTAGACCCTTACATGCTTGCTTATTGTGACGGAACGTACCTCTGTGTCCACATACTACATATTATTGTAATATTTGTAGAAAGTATGCCTTGTGAGGTATCATTTGAAAACTCATAATTTGCTGGTTATTATTGTCCTGGTAAGATGTGTGGCAACATTGTATGTGAAGTTATAAGATTTCCCTGTATGAAGTTATTAACACATGTTCCAAACCACAGCTCTACTCCAGGAGAAATTGGCAAACAGGTCTATCCTAAACAAAGGAATGCAAGCTCTGCTTAATTTGCATCTGAGCAGTAAACAGAGACATGAAGCAGGAAGGGGAGACAAAGGAAGCTCAAACAGGTGAGGGGAAAAAAGCAGCAGGGAACATCATTCTACCTAGACTTTTTGTCTCCTGGTGCCCAGCTGGAAATGTTTTTCAAAGAACGACTAAAACTATAAAATGGCGAAGCAAACAGCCCAAGACAATCTCCCCCCCATTCACTTATCAATTCTCTGCAGCTAAAGTAACAGAGGAAGCTTTCATTTTATTCTGGGAGAAGGGCACCTGACTAGAGGGGATGGTACTAGTTTGGTAAGATAGCTGAAGGCATATGGTGAGAAACTTTGCTTGAATTGGATAGTTTTAAGTTAGGCACCAGCAGTGTGTTAACTTTATTTTCTTGTAACTATTTCTGACTTTTATGCCTCATTACTTGCATTCACTTAAAATCTCTTTGTAGTTAATAAAGTTGTTTTATTTTATCTAATCCACTGTGTTTAAACTGAAGTGTTTGGAGAAATTTAATTTGGGGTAGCAAGTTGTGTCTACATTTTTTTCCTATTAAAGAAACAACAGACTTTATATACATTCATATTGTTCAGGAGAGGGCTAGGCAGTACAGAACACACATTTCTTGGGGGGAAATCTAAGACTGGCTGTGTTTTGGAGTCACCCTGCAGTATAACCAAGTCTGGTAAGAGCCAAGGTGTGTCTGGCTGGCTGCAGCACACACAGACATAGCTGGGAGGGACTGTTTGTGAGCAGTCCAGAGCGGAGGCTACAGTGGCAAAGCATTGTAAAGGGCATCCCAGGTTAGAAGGCAGGGGTGACATTAGTCTGGAAGGATTGTACCCAGGTATGTCATACACATGTTCATAAATCTATAAATTCATAGTGCCTAAGGCCAAAAGGGACCATTAGATTATATAGTCTGACCTCCTGTATACAATAGACCATTACATATCAGTTATCCCTGTATGGAGCCCAATATGCTTTAGTCAAACAAGTTATCTTTCAGAAAGGCATCCAATCTTATGTTTGAAGACATCAGGAGATGGAAAATCCATCACTTTGCTTGGTAGTTAATCACCCTTTCTGTCAAAGGTTTGTATCTTATTTCTAATTTGAATTTGTCTCACTTCAGTTTCCAGCCATTGATTCTTATTATAAGAACAACCATAACGGGTCAGACCAAAGGTCTGTCCAGCCCAGTATCCTGTCTTCCAACTGTGGCCAATGCCAGGTGCCCCAGAGGGAATGAACAGAACAGGTAATCATCAAGTGATCCATCCCCAGCTTCTGGCAAACAGAGGCTAGGAACACCATCCCTATCCATCCTGGCTAATAGCCATTGATGAACCTATCCTCCATGAACTTTTAGTACTTGGTATTTTCTCCCCATGAAGGTACTTTTACACTAATCAAGTCAATGCTCAATCTTCTATTTGATAAGCTAAACAGATTTGAGTTCTTTCAGTTTCTCACTGTAAGGCATTTTTTCCAGCTTTTAAATCATTTTTGTCATTCTTTTCTGCCCTGTCCACACTTTTTCAACATCCTTTTTAAAATGTGGACAGCAGAACTGGATGCAGTATTCTAGTATTGGGTTCATCAATGCCATACACAGAGGTAAAATCACATCTACTCCTACTCACTACTCCCTTATTTATACAGCCCAGGACCACGCTAGCTGCGTTTGCCACAGCAGTACACTAAGAGCTCCTTTTGAATAACTTTTCCACTTTGATCTCCAAATCCTCCTCAAAGTCAATTTTCCAGGATAAAATCCTCTGGTATGTTGTATGGCCTGCATTCCTTGTTCCTAGTTGTACAGTTTTGCATTTGTAAAAGCAGCAAAGAATCCTGTGGCACCTTATAGACTAAGGGTATGGCTACATTAGAAATTTCAAAGCGCTGCCCTGGCAGTGCTGTGGGAGCGCTGCCGCGGCAGCGCTTTGAAGTGTGAGTGTAGTCAGAGCCGCACTGCTTGTAAACCACATCCCTTATGGGTGTAGCGTGCAGTGCTGGGAGCCGCGCTCCCAGCGCTGCCGCCCTGATTCCACTGACACTTTACAGCACTGCATCTTGCAGCGCTCAGGGGGGTGTTTTTTCACACCCCTGAGCGCGAAAGTTGCAGCGCTGTAAAGTGCCAATGTAGCCAAGCCCTAACAGACATGTTGGAGCATGAGTCTATAAGGTGCTGCAGGATTCTTTGCTGCTTTTACAGATCCAGACTAACACGGCTACCCCTCTGAAACTTTGCATTTGTCTATGTTAAAAGACATTTTGTTTGAATGGATTGCACTTAACAAGTGATCCAGATTGCTCTAGATGACTGTTTTGTCCTCATCATTATTTACCACTTTGCCAATCTTTGTGTCTGTCCTGAATAGGGATGGATTTAAACACATACTTAATTGCTTTCCCTAAGTGGAGCCATAAATGGTAAAAGAAGAGATCAGCCACATAAAGACAAGCCATCAGATTCAGCTCCCAGACACAGCAGTGTAAATCCCCCACAGGTCCATTTATCTGAATTGAGGCCTTGGCTACACTGGAGAGTTGCAGCGCTGTAAACCCACCACCAGCGCTGCAACTTACTCACTGTCCACACTTGCAAGGCACATACAGCGCTGTATCTCCCTGACTGCAGTGCTGGCTGTACTCCTGCTCTGCTTGGGGCATAAGGATTGCAGTGCTGGTGATGCAGCGCTGTTCTGCAAGTGTGGCCACCAAATGCACTGTAATTGGCCTCCGAGGTATTCGGAGGTATCCCATAATGCCTGTTCAGCCACTCTGCTCATCAGTTCGCACTCTACTGCCCTGGCCTCAGGTGACCTGCCCTTTAAATGCCCCAGGAATTTTAAAAATCCCCTTCCTGTTTGCTCAGCCAGGTGTGGAGTGCAATCAATCAGTGAATCTTTGCAGGTGACTATGCCTCCATGCACCAAACGAGCCCCAGCATGGAGCAATGGCGAGTTGCTGGACCTCATCAGTGTTTGGGGTGAGGAAGCTGTGCAGTCCCAGCTGCGTTCCAGCTGTAGGAATTACAATACCTATGAGCAGATCTCAAGGGCCATGCTGGAAAGAGGCCATGACCGGGACGCAGTGCAGTGCAGGGTTAAAGTAAAGAAGCTGTGGAGTGCCTATTGCAAAGCCCGCAAGGGAAACTGCCGCTCAGGTGCTGCCCCCACGACCTGCTGTTTTTACAAGGAGCTGGATGCGATACTTGGGGGTGACCCCACTGCCAATCCAATGACCACGATGGACACTTCAGAGTGGGGAGGGGAGGGTGGATTAGAGGAGGGGGAAGGGGAGAAGGAGGGGGGGAGGAAACCGAGAGTGAGGGTACTGGAGTTGGGGGAGACACCCCGGAATCCCAGGAGGCATGCTGCCAGGAGCTCTTCTCAAGCCAGGAGGAAGGTAGCCAGTCGCAGCAGCTGGAACTAGTTGGTGAAGGACAAGCAGAGGAGCGGGTTCCCGGTAAGCAGCTTTTAGTTTCAGGATGCAAATGTTTCGGGAGAGGAGGGGGGGTTAGGGCTGCATGCATGCATGCCTAGATGTGGAATAGCCCATTGATGTGGTCTATCACATCGTGGTAATCAGCCTTGGTAATCTCTTCAAAAGTTTCAGCCAGAGCATGGGCAATGTGCTTGCACAAGTTTATAGGGAGAGCCACTGTGGTCCTTGTCGCAGTCAGGCTAACGCATCTGCGCCACTGTGCCGTGAGGGGTGGGGGGACCATTGCTGCACACAGGCAAGCTGCATAGGGGCCAGGGTGGAATCAGCATTGCTGTAGAAGACCCTCCCGCTCTTCCCAGGTGACCCACAGCAGCAAGATATCTTCCAGGATTAACTCCTGTGGAAAATGTTGGGATAGTGTTCAGTGTAGGTGCCCCCTGCAGCAGTTTGCTTTCCCCAATGCACAGAACCCCTTGCAAATCCCTGAAGCAATCAGTCCCCCTTACTCACATTTCCTGCTCTGATGGTTAGGTGCGCTCTCTGTTTGGTATGGAAAGTATGCTAAAGTGAAGACTGTAAACTCCTTCACTGGTGGGAAATAACTGTCTGGGTGAGATTATAAACAATGCAGCCTGTGGTCCTGTCTTTAGCTGTTGCCATTTTTTCTTCGAACAGTGCCTTGACTACTGGACTTGCCATATCATCCACTGGCAGAGGCTACAAAACTCAAGGAAGAGCCGTGAAAAGCAAGACATGCTTAAACAGATTATTGATCACTCTACAGAGAGAGTAAAACTGCAGGACTGGCGGAAAGGGAAAGCAGTCTCCGCCAGAGAATGCAGCGGCTAAGAAAGAAAGCACAAAGCAGCTGATAAGCACCTGTGCGCATCGGACTGTATCCAGACACTCGTAGCATGCCGGCAGAGCACTACCATGCGGCGCCCCATCCCAAAGCTCTTCTTGTGCCCCAATGTCACGCTCCAAACACCTTCCCCAGCATCCAGGTTTTACCACCACCAGCTCCCCAACACCTGTACGTTCACACCAGCCCCTGAGAACTACGACCCTTACCCTCTGCACTCAAACCCCGATCACCATGCAGCATTTTCATCCTGAAGTGCAGCATCATTGCAACAGCACTTCAGACAGGACATATTCAAAACCTCTAACTGTACAGTTCACCACCCCACCTCCCTGCTCTTTTAGGTCCAAATGTTGTGTGTCTGTCAAGAAAGTTTATTTCTTTTCAATAAATGAATTCTTGTCCTTGAAAACAGTCTTTAATTATTGCCAGAAAGTGAAAGATACCATAGCCCAGGAAAGAACATGCACTGCAAATCATTTAGGAAAAACGATTCCTACTATTGAACTTGCATTTCACTCCCGTGCAAGGCACCAAACATTAACTATTGGTTTCAGCCTCAAATTCCTCCTGCAAGCATCCCTAATCCTTGTAGCCCTGTGCTGGGCCTCTCTAGGTAGCTCTGCTCTCTGCTGTGCAAATTTCAGCCTCAGCATTGAACTTGGAAGTCATTCCTGAACTGAATGTTCACCCTTCCTTCACAAATATTATGGAGGGTACAGCAAGCGGATATAACCGCAGGGATGTCGCTTTTCCCCAAGTCTAGCTTCCCATAAAGTAGATCTCAGCATCCTTTAAACGGCCAAAAGCACACTCCACAGTCATTCTGCACCGGCTCAGCTGTAGCTGACCGGTCCTTGATCCTGTCAAACTCCCTGTATACGGTTTCCATGATCAAGCATTAATGGGTAAGCGGGTCTCCAAGGATCACATTGGCACTTTGACGTCCCTATTGTGACTTCCGGTCTTGGAATCCCGGCCTGTGTCTTCCTGAACAGGCTACTGTTCCGAAAGATGCGTGCATCATGCACCTTTCAGGCCAGCCTTGTTGATGTGCAATGAACGTCCACGGTTGTTCCACAAGCACCTGAGAACTATAGAGAAATACCCTTCCGATTAATGTACTTGGAAGCCAGGTGGGGGTGGTGCCAGAATAGAGAATATGGCTCATCTATCGCGCCTCCACAGTTAGGGAAACCCATTTGTGCAAAGCCATCCAGAATGTCCTGCACGTTCCCCAGAGTCACGGTTCTTCTTAGCAGGGTGCGATTAATGGCCCTGCAAACTTGCATCAACATGATTCCAACGGTCGACTTTCCCACTCCAAACTGGTTCGCAACCGATCGGTAGCTGTCTGGAGTTGCCAGCTTCCAGATTGCAATAGCCACCTGCTTCTCCACCTGCAGGGCAGCTCTCAATCTCGTGTCCTTGTGCTGCAGGGTGGGAGCGAGCTCCTCACACAGTCCCATGAAAGTGGCTTTTCTCATCCGAAAGTTCTGCAGCCACTGCTCGTCATCCGAGACTTCCATGACGATGTGATCCCACCACTCGATGCTTGTTTTCCGAGCCCAAAAGCGGAGTTCCACAGTGCTGAGCATTTCCGTGAATGCCACAAGCAATTTAGTGTCACACGGGTCAGACAATTCGATATCATTGTCGGACTCCTCACTGTCACTTTGGAGCTGAAGGAATAGCTCAACTGCCAAACGTGATGTGCTGGCGACAGTCATCAGCAAAGTCCTCAGCAGCTCGGGCTCCATTTCCCACAGAAATCGCGCTGCACAGAAACCACTGAGAGACTCACAATGGTGCCAAACGGGAACGGAAAAACTGTGACTGCTGGGATGTGTAGCGATGCACCACGGGGCGTTGCGATAGGAAGCGAAATGACCCGCACCCTTCCGTACCCTTCCCACAACCCACGGCGCCAAAATGGGATGAGGTGCTCTGTGGGATAGCTGCCCACAATGCACCATTCCCAACAGCGCTGCCAATGCTGCAAATGTGGCCACACTGCAGCGCTGGTAGCTGTCAGTGTGGCCACACTGCAGCGCTTTCCCTACACAGCTGTACAAAGACAGCTGTAACTCCCAGCACTGTACAGCTGTAAGTGTAGCCATGGCCTAAGTTACTCCAGATTTACACCAGTGTTTCAGAGACAAACATCTGGCCCGTCATATCTAGTCTGAGGAGGTTTGATTTGTGGAGGGTCTTTATATTAATCTGACAGTGGCAGGGCATTTTTCATACTTATTAAACTGAGTTTTAACTCATTCATTTTTATATAAAGAAGCTGAAAGCTTGAAGGAAAACTCAGTTCTTTATTAAATTCCCCTCCCCTCCATTCCTGCATCTGTATATTTGGCTGTTTCAGTTCTTTACTAATTTAACTAGATGTCTTGGGGCTGACTCCTGGGCCCTGGATATCGGTGGGAAATTTATCTGTTTAAGAGCAGATTCATGCTAGCTATTTGTTTACTCCCTGTTTCTGGCTATTGTGCACAAAGGTACTGCCTGATCCTTGATGGTCTCCTTGGAGAATAAGGGCTTCACACACTTTTCTCAGGGAACAAAGCTCAAATGTTCATACTTGAGTGCCTCAAGCTATATATCTCCATCAATATTTGAACACCCAAATAAAAGGGGTCTGATTTGCTGTGTTTCTGGACACCCACAATTGTCTGGCTTTATTGGAAAGATCAACTCAAAATCAATCCCCTTTTTTGTAGGTGCCAAATATAGATTAGGCACTTAATTTTAGGCATCCACGTTTGAAAATGTTGGCCTCTGTCTGCATTCCCATTTTGTAACACAATAATTTTTATAGTCCTTCTCTATGTTGTTTCTTTTCTCTTTTCCTTCCCTATTTTGTGTTTTTTTTTCTCCATCCCTGTTATGTTTTCTTCTATTCTTTACTGTGTCAACTACTACACCTGCTTGTTCAGTCCATTTGGTATGTCTACTCTTCAGTCAGACATCCGCGGCTGGCCTGTGCCCACTGACTTAAGCTTATGGGGCTTGGACTGAGGAGCTGTTTACTTGCAGTGTAGACATTTGGGCTTGAGCTGGAACCAGGGCTCTGGGACCCTGCAAATGGGAGGGTCCCAGAGTCTGGGTTCCAGTCCAAGCCTGAATTTTCATACTGCTATTAAATATCCTCTTAGCCTGAGCCCTGCAATCCTGAGTCAGCTGGCATGGGCCAGTCATAGGTGTTTAATTGCAATGTAGACATACCCTTTATGGCAGTAATAATTAATGTTCTTGCTTCAGAGAGCAAAAGTCCTCTTAATTACACTTTACCCCTGCTTACACAGAGGAAGACAGCTGGCAAACTTAGCTCTAGTTTTGTGGTAGGGTCACTCATGAGTACAGGTATAAAGGGTCTCCAGAATCACAATACTCACATCAAAATACGTATGGCCTAACTAGCAGGAGGAGTTCTGTTCTGTTCTATAAGCATTCTTATAGTGCCTTCATCACTGTAGTATCTGAACACAGTCTTATCACAGTTAGGTATCAAAGTGCATGTGATTAAATAAGCACAACTCATGGTCCTCCTGACATCATAAGCAGAGTATCTATTGCTTTTTCTGTTCAGATTCTTATCCTGTGACCATCACCATGGTATCTGAGCACCTTTCATCTGTGATTTCGTATAAGTGTGAGGAATCACAGGCCTCAACCCCAGGCCCCCAGAACACCCTCAGACCATGACCACCACCCAGCAGCTCACCTGAGCGACTGGAAAAGAGAACCAGTGAAGTGCTAGTTCACAAAGGGTGCTGTCCCCAAAGCTTCTGATTGGGGGAAAAACATCCATCACCTCCGACTGGCTGAGGAGCTCTATTGAAACCAAGAAAAGGTATGGGCAATTGCCTGAGCTACTAGAGGTATTCCTGGCTGGCTGCTACTATGGACTCTTCCTGCTTACCTGCCTCATGCATTCCTGCATTTTCCTGGTTCCTGTCCTCCTTATCTCAGATCCCTGTCTGTTCCCATTTCCTGCTTTCTTGCCTCACTCCAGGTCTCTCTCCTATGCCTTACCCCGATGCTGTCTCCAGCTCTGACATTTGCTTGGCACCTGATACTAATAATTATGCCTGAGCACCTGTGTCCTGGTCATTACAATAAGTCTTCCAAGTATGTGTGTCTCATCAACACTAGCTTCTTGAGAACAAATTTATCTTACCTCTTTCCTTCCATTTTTCCCCCTGTGGCTCCCCACATCAAAATCTTGAGGGCCAAAATGCCCCAGACTATCTTCTCTGACAGGCAAGGACACCTCTACTTTTTTGTACCCAGCTAAGAAGTATACTCTCTGCTTGCTTGCTTGCCTGCCCTACTGGTGTAAACAAGGAAGCCACATGTAAGATCTTTTTTATGCTTTGGATGTGTACTACTACCCTCCCATGCTCTCTTGATCATCCCAAAACTCTACTCAGTATGATTGCATTTAGGGGATTAAAATACAAAGCTGATGTCTAACGTCTAAAACTGGGCTCTGTTACAGCTCTTGTTAAAATGGGTCTTATTCAAAGTAGTCCAGAATAAGAAAATTGCATTATGCCAGTGCTTGTCACTCTGTACTGGCTGCCACTCCAGTTATGGATTCAGGTCAGTTGTCTTGGCACTACCTATACAGTCCTAAATGATCAAAGCTATTCAGCTCCTGTACCTTGGAGATTAGAGTGGTCTAGCTACCTTGGAGACCACTTAATCAGTTTTAACCAAAAGCAACAGCAGTTATAGTTGCTGGGAACGCTCCAGTTTACAGACCATGCTGTCTTTCTCTTAGGTAATGAGGATTTATTCATCCATTAGAAGTAAATGTTATTTTTAATTAACCCAAACAGAAAAGGAACCTATTGCTTTCTATAGCAACATCAACTACCCTATCCACAAAGCAGTACAAAGAACAAAAATGCTCAAGTGATTGGTTAACCAAAGGGGGCCTACACAGTACAAGGAATGGAATGGAAGCACATTTAAATCAGCAAAAGACATAAACATTTTATCTAAAATCTTTTGATTCAAAATGTGTCTCAATTCATGCCAACCTATGTTTTGAGTCTAAAGTATGTGACATCTGAGTTACTGACTACATTTTGCTGCTTCATTATAAAAATGACAACAGATTTTTCCTACATTTGAGATATACTTCTGTACATTTATTTAAAATTAGCACAATTAATGTAAAAATATTACATGGGTTTAAGATTCATGTCCAAAAAAGAAAACATGGCAAAGTCCTGAATCAAAATTTCAGATAGAAACGTATCTGCATGTTGGAAAAGTTTGAATCAGGATTTAAACTTTGTGCTTCGGGACTATTTTTAGAAATTACAGGTTCAACAGTTGGAATTGACAATACCTGAGATTTTCCAAAAAGCTGGTTTCTGTGCAGATGGCAGTAGTTACCTTCCTTTAGAATTTATATACAGTCACTAGTGTAACTCTCCATCAGACAGCTTATAGAATCCATACCTACATATTCTTCCTTTAGGGTTTCTGGTTCTATACTCTTAAAAGGATACTCTTTAATGCAGAAGACCTCAGTTTGAAACTTTTAGCTGTTTTGGGTCATGTGCATGCATGTTAATTTTAATTAATATTGTATATTGTTTGCTGATGTAAATATCAATATATTGCCAGGTCACAAAATGGTGCCCATAATAAATACAAGAATGGCAGAGAGGCAGAAATGGGGGAAGCACATGCAATTCCACCATCACAAAGAAATCTAATGGTCTTGGCTTGTTCGTGTAAGCCAGTGGTTCCCAAACGTGTTCCGCCGCTTGTGCAGGGGAAGCCTCTGGTGGGCCGGGCCAGGCTGGTTTGTTTACCTGCTGTGTCTGCAGGTTTGGCCGATCGTGGCTCCCAGTGGCTGCAGTTCGCTGCTCCAGGCCAATGGGAGCTTCTGGAAGCAATGCAGCCCAAGGGATGTACTGGCTGCTGTTCCCAGCGGCTCCCATTGGCCTGGAGCCTCAAAACATGGCTGCTGGGAGCCGCAATCGGCTGAACCTGCGGACGTGGCAGGTAAACAAACTGGCTCGGCCCACCAGGTGCTTTCCCTACACAAGAAGCGGAATAAGTTTGGGAACCACTGGTGTAGGGTCATACAGGAACGGAGGGCCAGATCCTCAGCTGTGTAAAATGACAAAACTCCATTGATTTCAATGGAGCTATACAAACTTTCACCAGATAAGGACCTGGCCCATAATCTTTGATCGCACAAAGGTCATAGTTCTCATTTTGAGCACAATGCAATTTCTCAGGAATCTGAAAACCAATTTTTAAATAATTTTATTTTTGCAGTAGCACATGGAGGCCCAATCAGGGATCAGGACCCCATGGTGCTAGGCACTCTATAAACAGAGAATGACAAGATGGTCCCTGACCCAAAATGCTTACAATCTTTAGTAAAAGGTAGAAATCTAAGCTAAAGATAAAAGAAAGACCCAGACAAAAGAATGTCACTAAAGATTTTTGAACCATTTAAACTTTTAGTGTCTATGACTGAGTGCATAGGAGCCAACTCCATGGATGCTCTGGGGCTGAAGCATCCACAGAAAAAAAAAAGTGGGTGCTCAGTACCCACCAGCAGCCCTGTGAATCAGCTAGAGTGACCAGATGTCCTGATTTTATAGGGACAGTCCCGATTATTTGGGGCTTTGTCTTACATAGGTGCCTATTACCCCCACCCCATCCCAATTTTTCACAGTTGCTGTCTGGTCACCGTATCAGCTCTTCCCACCCAAGCCCTCCTGCTTACTGGTGGGCCTCACTGATCCGCTTCTCCAAGTGCCTCCTGCCTGCCATGATCAGCTGTTCAGCAGTGTGCAGGAGGCACTAGAGGGTCGGCAGGGGGAGGAGCAGGGGCAGGAAGAGGCAGAGTGGGGATGGGAAGAGGTGCGGTGGAGTGTGGGTAGGGCCTGGGGCAGAGCAGGGGTTGAGCATTCCCCAAGAACTTGGGAAGTTGGTGCCTCTGACTGGGTGTTCACCCCACATATGCTGGGAAAGGGTTAATGTGAGCCTGAGAGGCCTATTAACCTGTTTGTTTGAACCTGGAGGATGGGCCAGACCTGATTAGAAATAAAGCCCAGCTGGCAGAGAGCAGGGCCTGTTTCCATACAGGGTTGGGTCCGGCCAGGTGGAAGTGCTCTCACTCTGCGAAGTGGCTTGAGAAGAGTAGTCTGGCAATTGTGATGAGCTGAAAGCCTGATGGGTGTTGGGAACCCTCATAAGATGCAGACTGAATGAGCTCCTAAAGGAGTGGAAAAATGTGTTAGTTCCAGGACAGTGTAGTTATGGGAGGCACAGGAGCCTGGGCTGTGGTTGGTGTGTGTGTAGGCTACAGAAGTTGAGGTGCACCTGTTGAAAGAGGTGGTTAACTGGACTAAAGCTTTGGTTTTTATATTTGTTACTTTAGGCATTTGGTAAAGGTCTCTTGGTCTCTATAGAGTCTTGCCCCTTCTGCGCTGTAAAGAGTGTGGAAGAAACAGGCAAAGCCAATCAGGGTGCCCAACATTCCCATGTTACCTATGATAAATATTAACACTTCCCACCTTTACAGAAAGGACTTATATGCCTTAGGTCGTTCTTGTATTTTCAAAATGATGGGTTATGACTTAAATCCCCTACAGCTCTGTGTTAAAACAAACAGTAAATCAAAGGCTGTATTTGTATTTATTTTTAAAAAGGGAGATACTGAACCTAAGCAAGTATTCTATGTAGACCAAGCAGCTAATTCAAAATTAACTTATCACTCTGACATCTTGTTTCATGCATAACAAAGCTCCCATTGACTTGAGCAGCAGGATGGGGCTCAAACTGAAGAGAGAGATTGCTAGGGGGTTTACTTTGCTCTTAGCTTGTGCACAGAATTCCTATCCTTGGGACCTGGGCATGCAAAGGACAATAGACTTCTAAATATTTGTAGTGACGTTTAGATAAATGATCAATAATGGAAGTAGTATGACTAGAAGCAGACTAGGCTGTGAACTGTAGGTATGAACAGCATTTGCTGATTTTTGGATTTTTTTTAAAAAATCACCATTTTCCAGGATGGTATTGTATCCCATGTACTAAATAAAGTTAGAAAAAATTACTAGTTTAACTGAAAAATATTTAACATTTGGAATGCTGACAGTTTTGTACTAATTGGACAATCTTATTTCTCCATTAGACAGACAGACGGATGATGCACTCCATAAAACATTAATTCTTATTGGCAGTGGTTGGCATATTAATCAATACTTGCTAAGGCAAGAATAGAATTTTAAATATTGAAGGTAGACAGACAAACATTGGCAAATGTTATGCCGAACACATTTACAAAGAGCTAAATCACTACATTTATTGTTCAAAGTATGGTTTGAAATAAGATTCAACTTATGCTGGAGAAGAAGAGAAAACCTATTAAAATTAACAATGACTGTCATCTAAGCAGACAATATTGGCTATAATTATAGGCTTAAACAACAGCATGATATGGATGGTATACAAGGTACTATGCCCCAGTGACTATGGATACACTAATGTGCCAACCAGAATTCCTGTATAGGCATGTACAAATTTCAAAATGTTATGTATTGCAACTCTGTTAGCAATACGCAGGATTGGTTCTAAAACCTAGACAGGTTGGTATGGAATCACACAACTGCGATGGGGAAAAATCCATTGGGATAAAGGCAGTATCCAAAACTTCTAAGTAAAACGTCTTCTCCAGTTCAGTTTACATCAAGTATTGCAAAAGAGAAAATGGCTGACAAACGTAAAATTATGGAGAACTGAAAACCAACAGGTACTACATAGTGTTTTTATATACATATTATTGTATAACGTATTTAAATAAAATGAACTTCAAGTATTATACCAGGTATTGAAATGATTGAAAGAACCTGTCAATGATTAAGGGGCTGAAACACATGACTTATGAGGAGAGGCTGAGAGAACTGAGATTGTTTTGTCTACAGAAGAGAAGAATGAGGGGGGATTTGATATCTGCTTTCAACTACCTGAAAGATGGTTCCAAAGAGGATGGACCTAGACTGTTCAGTGGTACCTGATGACAGAACAAGGAGTAATGGTCTCAAGTTGCAGTGAGGGAGGTTTAGGTTGGATATTAGGAAAAACTTTTTTTCACTAGGAGAGTGGTGAAGCACTGGAATGGGTTATCTAGGGAGGTGGTGGAATCTCCTTCCTTAGAGATTTTTAAGGTCAGGCTTGACAAAGCCCTGGCTGGGATGATTTAGTTGGGGAATTGGTCCTGCTTTGAGCAGGGGGTTGGACTAGATGACCACCTGAGGTCCCTTCCAACCCTGATATTCTATGATATTTACAACCTTCTACAAGCAACTGGCAATAAAATAACAAATAGTATATTCTAAAAACATACAGCATATCACCATAATGCATCATCAGCTATTCCATTGTGTGTCCCCCCAAGAATGCATCCTTTTTTTAATGACACTTTCAATTTCAATCAATACCTGAATAAAAACCCAGTATTTAATATTTTAATTTCTGGTTTGTGAGAAATTCACCTCTGAATAGAGTCAGTCCAAGGCCAACCCTCGGCAGATGTTAAGCATTTTAATGGCAATTGCTGTACTAGATTTTGTTGCTGCATGTCAGTTGAGCTTTTTCTTCTTTAAGAAATTTAAAAGCAAATCACTTTTAAGTTTCGATGATTAAAGTGCCATTTAGAAATCAGAAATTTGTGGGATTTTGGATGATTGGTCAGTAAATGGGACATTACTTTTATTTTGGGTGCCAGAGGTTATGTTTAGATTTAAAACAACCCAAACTTTACTTGGGCTTAAACATCGCTGAGCTTTTTCACATAACTGATAGAGTGTGTTGAGGCCTGTGTGTTGAGGATCTTCATCACACACTGTGAGAACACCACCTCATATCCTTAGATAAATCTAATTTTGCCTAGATAAGGAATCAGTGCCTGTTAACCATGACCCTACAACCTGACCATGTTTTCAAATAACCAAGATAGACAAGGATCAGGACCCCAGATGATCAGTACTGGGAAACCCATAAGGCCCCAGACATCATTATGAGAACCTGATTCAACTCCCCAAATGAAAGAGTCAGCTTTTCCATCTGAAAGGTTAAGATACACCATCCTATTTTGCTCCTGATCTAGCATGCTCATTAAGAATGTAGTCAGAACTGGTTGCAAGATGTGGGGTATGAGTGGGGAGGAGTTGCTGATGCTGCTAGCTCACTTAGAGGGGTCTGGTCTGGTAGGTGGGCTCTGAGAATGTTTTCTAGATCAGGTGAGTTAAATTGAGAAACCTTGCTCTGGGATTTAGGTGTCTCGGTGCCTAGAGGAAGGCTGTCGTGCACGTGCTTAGAGGCATAAACATAGGTATTTATGGAACTTTTACTGCAAAAAATTAGGCTCTGAGTGAGTATAGGTGCCCACAGGATTCAGGCATCTGAGTGTAGGTTTTGTGAATATCAACGGGGCTTGATTCTGGGATTTTGGTGCCTAAAGTGGCAGTTAGGTGCCTAAGTTCTTTTGTGAATCTAGCTTAGTGTCTGCTGCAGAGGCTGAAGCAGCATCTACTGGCCTCTGTCATAGAAATTCTATATGCCTTTACAAAACCCTTACACAGAAGATCAGACTCAGTGGCCAAATATCGGCTTTATCTCCAGTTTAACAGTGTAGTTGCCTTTTGACATAAAAATTGAGGTACAGTGAAGAATTAAGCAATTAAACAAGCTGGAGCACTTGTGTGTGGGGGGGTGCTAAGTAGTGGCTTATGGGAGTTGGGGCCATTTCTCTAATTGACCTCAAAGGAGAAGCCTTTGAGACCTCTAATACTCTAGGTAGTGAGGAGATAATGAAGAAGGACCTCTGTGAGACAACAGGGCAATGACTAGCATGCCAAAGGCAGACCTTGGGAGGCCCAAGCTAAAACAATTTCTTGCCTTCAGTAGAGTAAATGACCTGATCTGCCATCCCAGCTTTGCAAAGGGCAAGGTTATCTTTGCTCTCCTACTGGTGTTCCCTTTTAGGGCTTTAAGGTATGAATCACATTAGTTTTGTGCTAGGGATTTTAAACCACTTCCTCTCTGTCAACCCTAATAAAGTCCTCTTGTGTGTTAGGAGTATGAGAGTATTTTATTAGAACCCATCAATTACTAAGATCTCTATCGCCTCAAGATTGAAGCACCTCTATTGATTGCCTTTTATCCTGTCGTAATACCTAGTGGTAGACCATAAGGTAATCAGAAGAGCATAGGCAACAAAAAGAATAGGAGAAATTCAATGGTGGGACTGGACACAATATGCAGAGGGATGAATTACTTGCTCAGTGAATATCAATTAAAGCAGTTCTTAAACACCAGCCTCACTATTTTTTAAATGTACTTGTACAGTCAGATTTCAAAATAATAATCTATTTTGTTTAAATATTCAGTGCTTCCTAGGAACTTTAAAACATACCTTTGCAGTAAAGATAAAATGCATCTCCTCAGATTTTAAGTATAACTATATGTAGGTCTTAAAGGATGGCATATAGTTAACTCATTACACTGCAAAGTAAATGATTATCCAATAAAAGAAATGTACATAGTTTAATTATCTGAGAGGAAACCAATTACATAACTAGATGGGCAATATTCTACATGCTTATTAGGGAAGTTAGAAGGGATTCTACTAACTAGATTTCATTACCAGGCTTGTTAGCATCATCTTACTTTTTGAGTGATTTTAAAATTCTTTAGTTCTACAAGAAAAGTAGTCCTTTACCCAGACCCATTGTACACTTACTGGATTATATTTTACCTCACCATGCCATATCTGAAGAAAATAAATCCTTTTTCTTTGTTCCCCTATGCACAAAGCTTTCAAAAATAGGGGGTGGGGAGAAATCATCAAAAAATGAAATAGAGTTCACCTTCAAAGTACTGCATGTGACTAGAAATAAAATAATTCCATTTCATGGAGTGATATATTTTTAATGCTTTTTCTACCTTCAGATTTACTACCATGTCAGAAAAGTAACTTAAAATCTATAGCCAGGAAAAGGAAGGGAGCTATTTGTACTGCCTCCCAGAACAGAATATTACCAAATCTTCCACCGTCTAGATTATTTGTTCATGGGATGCAGCACAGAGATGATTTTCTTTGACCTTTAACCTGTTGTTTCATTAAGTCTGAGTCCGCAAAAACTTCAACTACACCAATGCAAATTTTATCAGTTTATAAGCGCTGCTTGGCCTTTATAAACCCAATTATCACAGTCTGAGATTCTGATATAAAAATATGATTTTGAATAACTCACACTGAATGAACTATATTGTATCACTTGGAAATTTAGTATCTTGCACAAAAATTGTTCTCTTTGGTACCCTTCTCTTTAGAATTCAGTGAAGTTACTTCTGTAAAGTCAGAGTATCTGAGAAGACTATTACTCCCTCTGTTTGACACCTTTTAAACTGCAGTTAGGAATGTGAAAGCCGGTCTGATCAAAAACACACTGGATCACATTTTTTATCTAATACTCTAAACAATTTATTTTTGGAAGTTCCCAAAGATTCAGGTACAACAGGAGCCCAGGGTAAAACTCACCCCTGTGCAGAGGGTCACCAGAGGAGCTATGTGCTATTTTAATCTGACTTCCCTCAGATTGTAAATGGAGCTTGAGCTGGCCCAAGGTTAAACTACCTTAAGTGCCTAGAAGCCTCAGTGAAGTCAATGGGACTTGGGTGCACACAGCTCCTGGTGGATTAAATCCAACATTTACCACAGCACAGACTGAAATACTCTCTGCTCTAGAAAATTCTTAAGGAGTTTGCCTTCTAGCTTTTTCAAACCCTGCCTGCTTTCCTAACTTGAAAGGGGGTTCTATAACTCATTATCTTCTTAGGTGCTAAGGTTATAGGCAAAATATATGTTCCTTGGTGATGAAAACTAAAACCTCCAGTTTATCATGTCACATTTTTTCATCTTGAACAAGGAAATTCCCAGAACTACATATGATAGCTAAACAAGATGAAAGATTGACTGAAGTAAATTAGCAAAGCTGGATGGAGAAGATTTCATGGGGCCTGTTTATACTGGGGCCTATGAATCATTACCTGCCACTGGACACCTACCCTGAGGATTTAAGTGGGACTTAAATGGGACATAGACCTTGTTCAGGACCACTGCAGAGGAATTAATTTTACCAGTTGTACTGACCTCTGGGCAGTGTTTTAACTTTCACAAAGACTAAAACGTATAAGGCAAAGGAGAAAACAGTACTTAATAACATGCAGCCTGACTTTGTCACATGGTTGGAAGAGGGTGGTCTTATTGGGTACTGGGAAGTGGGTGGGTATGTTAGCCCTAAAATGATAAAGGTCCTTTTTCTGACAAGTTGACAAGGGGTTACCTCAGGTCAATAAGGGACAGCTGAGTCCTATTAAGGGCAACCTGAACCTTTTTAAAACCCCTCCTGGTAGCACTGGGAGCTGAGACAAGCTGCTGCAAGGTTAGTGGTGACAGGGACACAGACTGCTCTAGGGTGAGAGGTTGTTCCCCCTCCCCACAGGGGAAAAAGTCAAAACAGAGTGCCTGTTTAGGGAAAGGACTGATACCCCTCTCCAGCAAAGGGGCAGGGAAAAGTACCCCCCTTTGTTTCTGTGTCTGTAAATTTGTTTGATGGAGGAACAGTCTTTAGGCCTGCCCTGAAGTCTATCTTGAAAATATTGATAATTAAACAGAGAGAGAAGACAAACTCTGTCCAGAGTGGGGCTGATTTACCCTGTCTGCACCCTTCCCTAGTGTGGGAAAAGTGCTAAGTTTGGCAAGAAGGAGGAGGTGCCTTGCCACACATATTATCTTTTAAATTAACTCGGGTAATATGAAAATCTTACTGTTTCATTAAGAATAATGAGAGAATTTCATTCTTTTTTTTTAAAAATAGCTATTTTCTGAACAGTCAGACTTGGGATTGCCTTCCTTTGAAGGTGCAAAGCCTCAGTTGCCTTCAGCTTTCTAATTACTTATCAGCCGCAGTGCTCTGTAGTGGCTAGACTAATAGAGATGTGAGTTTAGAGACTCACTGTGCTGTGAACCGATAAAATAAGACTAATATTCTATGCCATCCTCCATTTTCATAGTAGACATATGAAAGAGAACATGTACATACTAGTCAGCTAGACCATAATGCCAGTATATATATATGCTATATTTTATCTGGTTCAAGATGTTGGACATAGGTTAGTGCATTAGTTGAAAAGGCAAATAGTAAGATAGTTAGCCTTGATCCAGTGGAGATGATGACATAAATTCACTGTAAAACAAAACCATACTGAATATCTGTGTTTTTAGCAGTCTCTAGCAACTAAAGTTTGCTGGGGTCAGTGATCTAGAGAGTACAGTACACATTAGGATTCTGTTAATTCAGGAAGGGCTGAATTATACCTTTTGTTCAAGGGATCTCTCTGGTCCCTGGATACTTTACGAAATGTCTCTATTTGTAATACCTATTGCTGTTTGGAACTGCTGGGTCACTGCTCAAGGTATATGGCAGCAACAAGTGGTGTGTCCAGGGGAAAATGTCATTAGCAGATGTTACAACTACACAATCGAAAAGACAGATTCTTTGATGTGCCAAGATAAACTCAGTGCAGGATTAGAGTGTCAGGGAGCAAATTATGCCTCCCTGATTCTCATGGTGCATTTTACAGTGCCCCTCCCTCATCAGAATAAACTAGTTTAGTGGTTGTGTAATGGGATGGGCATCCCTTCCCACTCACAGGTGAGAGAGTTAAAGGGCTAGTTAGTCCCATTCACTTCACCTGTGTGGTAATTAAGTAATTTTGTCAACCAGAGAAAATGGCACTCATGAAGGATCAGGTGATAACTTGACAGACTCCTTGACCTTATAAATAATCTGAGAGCCACAGGGAATATTCAGGAGGGCTGGATCCTGTGACAGTCTGAAGTGTTACAGATAGTTGGAGGCTTCAGGCTGATTTAGGCTCAGTAGGCCAGTGTTTCATACCAGAGCTGGGGAAAGGTTGTGGAATCCCAGGAAAGAGTTGAGGACAGGGCTATGAGGATAGGTTAATTCTTTAGGATTTTGGAATATAACTAGACATTTTGTTACCTTTCTCAGCTGGCGGGCTGAATGAGGTGCAAAGACAAATGCAGGGGTTTCCATCCCCAGCACACCTGGAGGGCAACATTGCACACTGATACAAGGGTGTACGCTTGTGGTGAGAGAGAACAGCCTGTAATGATGCACAAACTTCTGCCAAGTGGCTGAGGTCCCTATGGGAAATTGTGAATTGGCATAGCACAGGTGCTCCCCTTCATGCCACCTCTGCGTAAGGAGCAGTGGATGTAGGATCTGATTACACTTGCTGCATGCTAGCTCAGAGCTCCCCCAGTGCTGCAGAAATTCTCTGTTGGTCAGTCAGAGCCTTATTCTGTCTCGTGACTGGCAGGAGGTGGCTGGCACTGAAGGAGAAAACTTGGGCCTGAAAGTGCAACCAGCTTGATATTAGCTATAGTAGTGCTGAATAGATTAATCATCAAGGAAATAGTGTTGGTATCTACAAAGAGAGCTCTGAATACTGGGGGAAAATGGCTAGGGAATAGCATCACTGAAAAAAAAAAATTGGAATTCAGTGAGTCATCAGCTGAATTCAAACTGATCTACTACAATTGCAATATAGCATGAAAAAATAAAAACTGTTCTTCTGTATGACCTTGATCCTTCCTGAACTCCATGACTTCAGTAAGTGAGTCACTGCTATGTGGGGCTAGAGGGTAGGAGTATTGTGTTTTGTTTTTTCTTTTTTTGCGAGGGAGGAGGGGGAAGATGCATTTTTCAAAATCCATAGATAATATGGAGAGAAACCTGAGCAACAAGAGTGACAAAAGATTTCAAAAACATGAGTTACAGCATTTGGAAAGGTTCTGGGAACTGAGCATCTTCAGACTAGAGATAGAGTGGGGAGAAGTGATAAATGTTTACAAATCCATAAAGGATACTGGTCTGGGAGGCAATTACACTCATTAATTCTTCAGTTCTCAGTGACTTATGGGCTTAGACTATTGTAGCCAAGCTGTTTACATTATGGCTCAGTCATCTGTTTGCAATGCATGGAGATAAGGAGGGGTGGTGTTACCCTGAATTCCTTTCCCCCAAAAGACCAGTATAGGTGTGATTGGCCCACAGATGGGTGAGAACAGGTCCATAGCATGCCTCCCTAGAGGACCTTTCTTTGCCAACAAATCTGCTGCTTGGCTTTCTGCATGAAAGGGATCCCGTTTGCAGTAGCCTAAGAATGTCAGCAGGATGAAAATCCAAATTACTGGTGTAGGACGGCGAGGTTGCCTACTTGAGAGGAGAGCTCTCAGAAGAAGTGAATGCAAGGGGATGCCAAAATGGCAGCAACTCTATAAGGGTATTATGTACCCATGCTAAATCTGAAAAGACCTGTAATGTTTATTGAGGATACAATGCGGAATTTCAATCCATATGCCACTGCTGCCAATTCTGCATTGTTGTGCAGAATGAGAGTGCAATCGAAGGACTGAGATCATGACAGAAGGTATGCCTATGAGCAGATCATAGAATATTGGGGTTGGAAGGGACCTCAGGAGGTCATCTAGTCCAAGCCCTTGCTCAAAGCAGGACCTCATCCTCCACTAAATCATTCCACCAGGACTTTGTCAAGCCTGACCATAAAAACCTCTAAGGAAGGAGATTCCACCACCTCCCTAGGTAACCCATTCCAGGGCTTTATCACCACCTAGGGAAAGTTTTTCCTAATATCCAACCTAAACCTACCCCACTGCAACCTGAGACCATTACTCCTTGTTCTGTCATCTGGTACCACTGAGAACAGTCTAGATCCATCCTCTTTGGAACCCCCTTTCAGGTAGTTGAAAGCAGCTATCAAATCCCCCTCATTCTTCTCTTCTGCAGACTAAATAATCCCAGTTCCCTCAGCCTCTCCTCATAATTTGTGTGCTCCAGCCCCCTAATAATTTGACTCTTGACTCTTTCCAATTTTCCTGATACAGTAGGTAGGTTGCCCTTGCTTGACTCTTTCCAATTTTTCCATATCCTTCTTGTAGTGTGGGGCCCAAAACTGGACACAGTACTCCAAATGAGGCCTCACCAATGCTGAATAGAGGAGAATGATCACGTTCCTTGATCTGCTGGCAATGCTCCTACTTATACAGCCCAAAATGCAGTTAGCCTTCTTTGGCAACAAGAGCTTACTGTTGACTCATTTCCAGCTTCTCGTCTACTGTAACCCTAGGTCCTTTTCAGCAAAACTGCTGCCTAGTCACTCAGTCCCTAGTCTGTAGCAGTGCATGGGATTCTTCCATCCTAAGTGCATGACTCTGCACACGTCCTTGTTGAACCTCATCAGATTTTTTTTTTTTTTGGCCCAATCCTCTAATTTGTCTAGGTCCCTCTGTATCCTATCTCTGTCCTCCAGCGTATCTACCACTCCTCCCTGTTTAGTATCATCTGCAAACTTGCTGAGGGCGCAGTCCACGCCATCCTCCAGATCATTAATGAAGATAATGAACAAAATTGGCCCCAGGACCAACCCTTGGGGTACTCCGCTTGACTCTAGCTGCCAGCTAGACATGGAGCCATTGATCACTACCTGTTGAGTCCAATGATCTAGCCAGCTTTCTGTCCACATCATAGTCCATTCATCCAGCCCATACTTCTTTAACTTGCTGATATATAAATCCCAAACCCACGATAGGGTTTACCTTGTTTATAGGAGCTTGAACTATTCACAAAAACATTCCATCTCCTTTAAATCAATACTGGAAGGCAGAAGCTTAACGGTTCCCGTTATCTTGTCAGTGGAGATACCAGGCATTCATGTGGTTCCCCTTCATATAACAAGCTAGCAGGCAAAGGAGATAGCATAATATCTTATCCCTGTAATATAAGTGAGCAGTGTGCCAGGCAAGAGTTTGACACTTGTTCATCCTTGACTCTGTCTGAGAGTAGGAAACTGACCAGGGTGTAATATGATGTGGATTGAGCCATATCTTATCCCTGTAATATAAGTGAGCAGTGTGCCAGGCAAAAGTTTGACACTTGTTCATCCTTGACTCTGTCTGAGAGTAGGAAACTGACCGGGGTGTAATATGATGTGGATTGAGCCAATCAAAAATTTAAAATGTTTAATAGCACTACTAGTGGTGGGCAGATACCACTCACACAGTGAATACTTAACTTCTACAGTGGCATTCTCCTGGAAGTATATACAACAGTTCTCCTGGGAGCATAGGCCACAGTTTCCCATGTCCTCCTTGGGACATTACTGCTGCTGCAGCAATATCACTAACCCACACTTCTAAGTGACAGGTTTTAGTACTGTCTGTCTGGCATTAGCCATCAACTTCTTAAGGGCAGCTTCTGCCTCAGCAGGGTGGTTTGTCCATTTCCAATGGGCATTTTCTTTAAAAGCTTGTATAGGGGAGTGGCCATCGTTGCGTAGTTGGGAATAAAATCCCAGAGGTACCCAGTGAGTCCTAGAAAGGACCAAAGGGTAGATAGTTGGCAAGGGCAACCTACCTACTGTATCAGGTCTACCTCTTGCTGCAGTGGTTTAGGACCTTCTCTAGACAGGGTAATGCCAAGGAAGGAAACTTCCTGGGTTAATAATTTGTGTTTAGTCAGGTTAATGCAACACTTCAGCCAGGATTCCAAGATGCTACTCTTGGGTTGCTGTCATGAAGGAGATGTCAGTTCTGCACTGAAATAAGGCAAATAAGTCAGAAAAGATAGACAATGCTTGTTTGATCTGTAGATGGAAAATTGAGGACAAGTCAAGATACCTTTGGGGCAAATTGTAATGCTGATCCCCAAAGGTAAAAGCAAATTTATATTGGCATTTCTCCACAAGGGGAAGGGACCAAACCCCATTATTAATGTCAAGAGCACAGAACACTTTTGAATCCAGATTAAATGATATGAGCAAATCTGGCATTGTAGCAACTGTAGCTTCACATGCAGGTGACTTGATCAAGTTCACAATCAGTCAGGAGATGCCAGGAACTGACAGTTTCCTGACTGGCCAAATTAGAGGACTATATTTGATAATTTTTTGAATTGCCCCTTGTTCTAGAAGGGATGTAGTGTCAGCTGCAGTATAGGGCTTTGCCTTATGTGGGAATAAATATTTTTTTGTAGAGGAGGGTCATTCTCTTCTCCACATATTGCAGTGGCCATCCTACTTCTGTCATGCTTATGACTGGCAAATGCTGCAGCATTTGCCTGCATCCCAAGTCTCAGCTCTTCTTCATGTATAAATGGACTGGTTGTAAGTGGCCTGTTTCTTCAGCACTGCTGTGGCACATAAATCCAGAACGATAATTGGCCTCTTACCTAACATCTGTGTAGGGATAACACAATCAGTTGGCCAATTCAATTATACATCCATTAGGTGCTAGAAAATCTAAGCCTAATATATTTTGTGGCTCAGGTAACTATACCAAGGCAAAGGGATGAACCTTGTACATATCTCTAATCTGTCTTGGCAATGGTTCTGGCAGGATTAGTGGCAAAGGTCTCTAAAGCAAATGTGTTCCCTGTTGACAAAGATGATATCTTTGAGTCTGGATCATGAATAATACAGACAGCAGCTCCTATTCCAACCAAAAGGTTCAGGTGGTAGCCCCTTACCACTGCTGGCACAGAGAGGTGATTGTTCGTATCTCTGTCCAGAGGACAGCATGTGGTATGGGGCATATAACAGTTGGTGCTGATCCTCTGAATCTCCCTTTTGAGGATATGGATCCTTTTCCTTTGCTTCTAAGGCTAGGACCATAACCCAATACCTTGGGAATCCATGTCCTCCTCTGGATAGTTAGCAGGGGCTACCATTCTTTGCAGCTCCTGGAGCCTGTCATAATTCTCTCTTTAGGGTGACTAGATGTCCCGATTTTATAGGAGTGGTCCTGATTTTTGGGTCTTTTTCTTATATAGGCTGCTATTACCCCCACCACCCGTACCCCTTGTCCTGATTTTTCACATTTGCTGTCTGGTCAACCTATCTCTCTTAGCTGGCTTCCTCACAACAAAGGCATTTAGATGCCTTAACCCCCAACTTCTTTCCCATCTGGCACAACTCCTGCTGTAATGCCAAGAGCTCCTCAAAATAATAGCCTTTGTTTTGGGTTTTGTTGTTCAAAACCTCTTCTCTCCAGTCAGGAAACCTCCTATCTGCTAGGTGACTGATTTCATGGTGAAAAACTGGGGCTGCTTCTTCCTGGCCTGTGGCTACAGAAATTCTGTTTTTTTTTGTTTTTTTTTGGCTGAGTATTTTTCCTCATCTTGCTGAGGGGTGGTGATTTCTGTTTCAGCTGCAACAATAGGAGACTTTTGCTTACCCTGCTTTTTCAAATTCAACTTGGCCTTCCTTGCACTAATCGTACTGCTTTGGTCATTTAAGCCAGCACTTTGTTTGTGGTGGAAGAATCTGGGCTAACAAACATCTCTATTCAGTTTTGAATTGCTGGAAGGGAGTTGCTGACCAGCAAGCTAATTAACTGATTAAATTGGTCAGGCATATTGCTAATATCCCAAGCAGATTCTAATCTTTCATTGAAAGTATGGGGTGACTTCCCCTTCTGCTGTTTGACTTGCAAGAAGTGAAATGACCAATGCATGCTGGACATTGGGCATTATCTGCTGCAATTGCTGAACTGTGTCCTCAAGGGAGAATACCCCAGTTTTATACTCCTGAGGTAAGGCTAATTTATCCACAGTTCCATGCAGTGCTCACACAATCCCAAGGTGATACCCATAACACTTTCCTCATATGTCCTCCCCGATAGGAGAATGTATATTCTACATGCTTTCTGAACAAACATGGCTTTTTCATGTCTGCCTCATTGCCTGCCCCTCCAGCCCGGCCATGTGTCAGAGGTCAGTGCTCTGAATTGGGGGAGGTGGTTCCTTTGGAGTAGTGAGAGGCATTTCCCTCAGTGTTGATGTGTGTGGCATGGCACCCTGGCCAGCGTTTGACTCAAATAGCCGTAACTGAGGGGAGCTTAAACTACACTGTGTCTGCCCACTGGCATGGATACTCTCTTCCGAAGTGGCTGAGCTCCTTCTCGGGGTCATGTCTTCTGTCCTATCTATAAGGGTTTGCAAGAGGGCCTGTGCACTTTGGATGTACTGGGTGACGTATTCAATGCAGTCAGTTGCTCTGTATTTAAGAGTGCAATTTAGAGTTATTTGCTTTTCATGTCCTTTCACAGCTCTTATCATCTTGTCTTATTCCTTCTATTTGTTCATCATTCGTACCCTGTGCACGATGCTCTTCCCATGCAGTCTGTTTCCTTATTCTTGGGTTTGGATTTTTCCACAAGCCATCATGACTGTCACTCCCGCCTTGGCACTGGCTTCTGCCCCAGGGGCCTGGTCTCCTGTGGATTGATTTCCACCTCCATTAGTACCTGGGCAGTCGCTCGTCCCAGGGGCCATGTGAGTACCTGTGACCTCTTGGCTCAGGCAGCTCTTGTACTGTCTGATTGCCAGCCTCTTGGAAGGTCATTTGTAGCTGTTGTCTGGTAACCACTGCTACTGGATTCCTCCCCTGTCTCCTGCCCCCAAGGGTACATCAGCCTCTCCCTTTTACTCAGCTGCTATGGGATGTAGAGGTGTAAATTGTGTTTCTAGGGGTGCTGGGCTCAGGTTACACCCGTCTGGGTCACTGACCCAGTTAAGGCTTAGGGAGCTGGAGTGGGAATTATTTCCAGCTCTGGTGACAAAACAGGCATTTCGAGGGGGTGTACAGGCTCTCTTTCCTGCAGACACCAACTGACCCTACAACGTGGGGTTGAGCTTTCTGATCTTTCAAGACCAGGCTGATATCTGGGTTTGGTTTAGGAGCCCTTTTTGTCAAGGCCTTCAGTTCTTTTTGGGGTCATGCCATTATCATTGGAGAACATGAGTGGCTGCTGGTTGCGCTCTGGTTAATTGATACATATCTAACTATTTTGGAGAGTCTGCTCATTCTGTTTCCTCTAGAAACTCTGGAGAATGTGGCAATCCCAGATCTCTAGTCTCACATTGCAGCTCATGCTTTATGCACAGCAACTCCTCCTCTTCTAAAATGTCAGGCTTGCTCTAACCCCCTGCAACCTGTGTTTCCAGTTCCCCTACAAAGTATTTATTAGCTTTCTGGCATTCCTGGGCTACTGCCTCTGCCACTGTGTGGCCCTTGCTTTTTCTTCCTCCAGAGCCAACTGGCTTCCTCTGTGTATCTCCTTTAGTTTCCTGCAGCCTGTCAACTGATGCTATGTTCAAACTGACAACTGTAGTCACCTGGCTGCATCATTCCTGTCATTACACTTCCTCTCAATATCTGACTACTGCTGTAATTCATACAGCTGATCAATTTCCCCTTTTAGCTTATTAGCCGAAGTGTCCAATGTATATTTTTTTTGGCTTGCAATAGCTATGCCTTTAAGATTTGCTAAAATAACTTGGTTCTATTAATAATAGATTATTAAAATCAGCAGATGGCATTCCTTCTTGCCAATTGTTCCCTAACCAATTTACAATTCCGTCTCTTATTGGAACCACTCTGTACGGTCCCCTTGAATTAATTATATGTAACTAGAAGAGCATGCATACACAAACGTAGGAATACACAAATTACTAAGAACACAAATATACTTTCTAACTTATACCTCAGTCTCTGGTCAGTTAGGACAGGAATGGTGGTGAGCTCCTAGGTGTTCCCCTCACTTTCCCGTTTTACTTGAAGGGGAAGTGCTTGGAAGCTGTTCCTTTCCCACCTGTGAAAGTGTCTGATCGCTGTTACACTTGTCACCTTCTCACCTCAGTGAGGTAACAGCCAGACATATCTGATCCCACCCTAGGAAGTTCGCTGTTTCTTTCTCTTACCTTCACAAAGAAGTAGTGTTACAAACTACATACTACTAATCTTTCAGTTTAGTGCTTGACTGATGCATAGATTGCCCAGAGAACCAGGTTGTCTTGGATGACTCAGAAGTCTCTTGCATTTAACCAGCTTTGTCTTGGAGGACTCAAAAGTCTGGACTGCATCTCACACCAATCCTGTTTGGGACACCAAAGTAGCTTGATCAATAATTGTAAGTATGTATGAGGATTATTAATATTTTAGCACAGGTGTCTTCCTTTCAGGTGGCTACACAAGTTTCTCGTTCATTGTGGAATTGTGGTGGTAATGGTGATAATGAATGTAAATCACTTGACGGTGAAATAAGTCCATTCATTAATATCTATACACAGCACAGAGATCGAGTTCTTAAGACTTGAAAAGCACTTGCAGTCTGAAGACCTATGGAAAACCAAGTTCCTGTTCTTTTCACAAATGAGCTGGGACTGTATCAGGAACCTCACACATCCAACATTTAGGGGACCAAGTCAAATCCCATTTATGTGACTATATGGACATCCATATATGACCCTTTTCCTTATCATAAACTTTATTCCTGCCCCTACCTATATGGCATTCCAGGTATCCATAACTGTACTTCTGGTCACTGACCTAAGCAGTTGTCAATCAGTTTTTTTTAGACGGCAGTGACATATGTTTTATTAACTGCCTAATTACTAGTTAGAGTATTGCAAATTGCCCCACACTGTCCATCTAACATAACTTTTGCAAGAGTGCAGAGTACATCTCCTCCTTCTGTAGGCACTTCTTTGCACAGAATGAGAAGATGAGTTCATGGATTAGGGATAAGTCCTCAGGCCTGCATTAACTTAGCCAAAGACTGGATTTTTAGTTAACTAAAGCCTACCATGCCAGGCCTTTCACTAATAAAACAGATTTTTCTATAGTAAAAAAGCCTAACAAACCAATTATTTGTTTGGGTTTTTTTTTTTTTACTTGCTCCCCAGCATGTTTCAATCTAATAAGCATTAAACCTATCAACGTTGTACTCCATAATGTCTTTACCAATATTTTTTTTTCTGAGAGAGAGAAAAAGGGTGAAATATCAAATATACAAATAAAAACAGGGTCATAGGTCAACACAATAGTATGGAAAATGTCAATAAACTGAACCAGCTTTAAAACAAGATGTACAGTTAAAAATTAAATAAGTTTTGCCAAGAAAGGCTGTTATGGGTGGCTTATGGATAACTCTTCTACAACATCCCACAATAGGCTTGAGATACTCATTAAAGGTCCAGCATGCTAGGGGACTGCTCCTGCTCCAGCCACCATGGCCTTGCCTCCACACCCTTTGAGATGTACTGAGGGAACATCAGTTCCTGGGCTTACCCAAGCATGGAGACTGCAACTGCAAGAGGCCCTTGCTTGAATGATGTAAAGAACAAGGGATGCTCCTAGACACTTCTTTCATTGACACCCATGTATGGGCTAATCAGTCTGTGCTGATATATTTATGGATGATACTCAGATGGTAATAATCAGGATAGCCCCATCAGGCCCATTATATCTAGTAGTTTTCTTTCCCCATCAGATATTGAAACTAGATATTCTGTCTGAAAAATTCTTTGGGGAGAATTCTGCTAGTATTCTGGATCGCAGATTAATAGGAATTAGTGATGGGAAAAGTCTAGGTTATTTTATCTGTTCTGGTAATTTAAGATGTCTCCTCAGCATATTCTTTATTTATTTATTTTTAAATTAACTCAAGCGAAGGAGTTTCCACGTTTCCCTTGAGAAAGCCTAGACCTCATTGCCAGGGAAGCTTTATAGATACCACTGCTCTACAGCCAAAATGCTTCTGAAATAAATGTAGTCAAACTTTACTAATTCTGGGTCACTGAGAACAAAAATGATGCTTGAAATTGTTGATTGGCTCTAGTCATCATATGGACTGCATGACCAACTGGAATTGATGGCAAAACATTGCCATTATGGCAGCAAAACAGCTTTAGACTTGTCTTCGATTGAAATCAATGAAACAGTCTCCACTCATCTGGATCAGAACGATGTTGAGGGCTGCAACCACACCATCGATGTTTGTTGCAGGCTACAAGATGACCTTCCATGAAGAAGAATGGGGACAAATCCTTTGATGGTCACGGAACATGAAACCCTAACATCACCTGCCAGGAGATTCCACTGCTGTAGTCTGGAGCCCAACAGCTAGACTAGATGACAACATGAAACAACTTTTGAGGTGCATAAACTATGACCAACATCAGTGGCAGCTTTGTGCGATTTGAAGGTTGTTGCTCTTCTTGCTTGGTCTGCAGACTGGATACACAAAGTACTGCTGTTTTCTCTGTGAATGGGATAGTCGTGCAAGAGATTCCCACTACATCAAGAAAGATTGGCCACTCCGATAGTCATTGGAGCCTGGGAGAAAAGTGTTCAGCATCCACCACTTGTTGAATCAAGGAAGATTTTGTTACCACCCTTACACATCAAGCTGGTCTGATGAAGAACTTTGTCAAGGCCATTGACAAAACACAAGCAGCTTTCAAGTACCTCCATGGAAAAATTTCCAAGGTTAAGTGAAGCTAAGATAAAGGAAGGTGTCTTTGTTGGTCCTCAGATTCGTGAACTTCTTCGAGATGATGCATTTTGACCATGCACTGCGTGGCAAGGAAAAGACGGCATGGAAAGCCTTCCAGTTAGTGGAATAAATTTTCTCAGAAACAACAAGGCAGACAACTACAGGTTGTTGGTGGAAAACCTCCTCAAGGCATACAAAAGCCTTGGTTGCAACATGTCACTAAAGATACATTTTTTTGCACACTCATCTAGATTTTTTTCCACCGAACTGCGGAGCAGTGAGCGACGAGCACGGCGAGCGATTTCACCAGGACATTGCAACAATGGAGAAACACTATCAGGGCAAATGGAGCCCCATCAATGCTTGCAGACTATTGCTGGACAGTGACAAGAGGTGCTCCATTTAATGAAATACAAAAGACAAGCCAAGAAGTGCCGAGTAGACACTGAATAGGACTAAACTATGTACATATACTTTTTTTGCCTTTTGTTTCATAATAAATTTTATTTATATAACCCTTTTGCTGATTTTTAAAGTGTTACATAAACAGGACAGGTGAAATATCTCATGTAAAGCAACCATAAACACATGAAAAGACCTAGTCTCTGTATATTGTGTAGATAGTAGAGTTGTTACATCATAAATTTGTAAATAAAATGTAAAAACTTAAATATCTTAGAAACAGTAGCCAATCAGTTGTTTTAATTGTCATATTTGAATTCAGCACATCAAAATACATAATAAATACCACATTTTATCTCTGAAGCAGACGACTTCTCAAAAATTGTAGACCAGTGTACTCAGGGTGAAATTCTGTTACACCAGTGTAAATCCCATTAATTTGAGGGAAAGTGGTATCCATATAACTGAGCACGGGATTCTTCCTCTCCCCTCCCCAACTCTTACTTTGCTCCATTTCCCCTTCATATAATTAGACTTTTTGACTCTTCTTGGCCCCTGTAGCTAGCAATTAGTTATTATGCTGCCTTTTATCTTTCCCTGCAAGCCTTAACTTGCTGTCAGTAGTCTTGTTTGGTCCCCTCCCCTGATCTCCCTTTCCACTGAATTTTTCAGCAGTCCCTCATGCCACATATTTCACTTTTAACGGACTGCATTTTTCTGTGCCTGTGAAACTGTAAGCTGTTATGTGTTAGTGTCCATTAAGATTCTCCAGACTGCTTAACAATCATTGACTTTAACATTTTTCTGTTATATCAAGCTCAATATATTTTTTGAAATCTAATGTTTAATGCACATGGCTATGGCAGTGTGGCCAACTCTTCTGACTTTTAAGAAAAGCCAAATATCCCAAGACTCCAATCTTCTAGAGTACTGTCATTATGAGGGAATCTTGGCTTTCACTTTTGAAGAAAGCAAATTTCTAGCCCTCATGGCTGTAGATGGAGGGTATGGACGGGCGTTCATGTCCTACTCCCCATCAGTACCTGGCCCAACCTGGGGAAGCTAATGATGCAATCAGCGAACCAACTTCAGTTATGAATCCTGCTGGTCACATGCCACCTGAGGCATATTGGGCATCCACTAAGAAGATGGCTGTAGATGAATGTTTGAAAATGTGAGCCCTGTAGGCTCAAAACTCAAATGAGCAAATAAGGAGAACTGAAAATGTTTTGAAATCTGGTGATTTTAAAGACACATTTTGGCCTGACATTTGAATGCTTGAGAGCTGGCAATACTGAGTGTGGTCTTAGAATCAAGCTTCCTTAGTGCACGTGTGCACACACACCATGTTGCTTAACTTCCTGCAGGAAGTTAACTTCATGCCCCTGAGTAGCCCCACTGACTTCACTGTGCATGGAGTTAAACTTGGATAGAAGTCTTTGCAGGATTGATTTCTAGAAGATGTCATACTATTTTTTTAAATAGAGCTGGCACTCAACCACAACCTTGGCACTCCTTCAACCCAAAAAATAACTCCTCCAAAACCCCCTGAAACATATCAATCTAAAAACCCAAACAAAAGCAAACTCATAAAATTAAACACAAACAGGGGCTCCAGCCAAGTGTTTACATTGAAATAGGAAGAAGGACTAGGGACTTTACTGTTTCTGATGGGATGTTGAAAGTGCCCAGATCCTATGGTGATGGGTGGCAGTACAAAACTCTAAGATAAATAACTGAGTGTTTACTACACAGTTTTCATACATAAGAAATATTGCTCTTTTTTGTTGGTGCAACTTAGTAAATATAAGAGATCTTAGCCTTCCCCCTACCCCTGAAAGTTAGTTTGTAGAAGACTTGCAGATTCCTATTTGCAATGTTGATGATTTCCTCAAATACCAAATTCGTCTTATAGTCAGACTCTCAAATTATGACAGTCAGACATTTTATTGAAACCTGTGTCTCCTTGTCCTCTCCTCTTCCTCATTCCTTTCAGCATCTGATGGGCTGGCTCCCTGGTTTGCTTTTGAGGCTCATTTTCTCTGTGTCTTGCCTGTCTCCAGAGATTTTCCACATGCTCCTTCTCAGTTTCTTCCCATGTGTTTGTCTTCAGGACCTCCTATAGAACAAAGGACTTGATATGTAATACAAAGATTATTCTTGAAAGGATATAAAGAACTTTCCATCTTCTCTTCCCCCCCACCACCATCTCCACATTGCCACACTTCCTCAGTTACTTCTCCTATTTTTCTACTAAAATAACTGGTTTTAAGATCATGACAGCATCTAACTTACTAGCTTTTAAAATAAGCTAATCATCGTAATGATAGCACTAAATTTTACTACTATGCCTTTGGGGTAATTCCTAATACTGTGGGGGACAAAGAAGGTTGTGTGTTTTGTTCACAGAATTAAAATCTATGCAATAATATTTAGCAATTTGGGACTTGATGAAAAGCCCATTTAAGCCAATGGAAAGATTCTGTTTGTTCTGAAACAGGGTTTTGAATCAGGCTATAGAATAGAACAGTTAATTCATTCCATGTTCTCAGGGTCTCCTTTTATTCTCATGTTGTTCCTCTTTTCATGATTTTTTCCATATCATCAGTTTTAGAGATCCCTTCTTACTGTGATCATCTGGTCTGAACTTCTGTTTAAGAGGCCATAAAACTCTCCCAAAATAATTCCTAGAGCAAAACTCTTCTTCTGTTAGCTGACCAGAGGCAGGTAGAGCTCCAAGGATTACAACCTCTTGGCCTTGACCAAGATACCAACAAGCCTATCTGTCTCCACTGCTTATTCGATGGCCTGTAGTCTAGCTACACAGCCCGTACACAGAAAGTAAACAATCCACAGAAGACCAAATGCACCACTCACCAAGTCCCAGGGCCTCCAAGGACAGCTGCCTCCAAAATGCTCCTGTTAGCTACCTCTGTTTGCAGCTGGTCAAAAACTGGAAACACTAATTTCACCAAGTTGATCTATTTTGGAAGGGCTCAAAATAGACCCATTTTTCATTAATTTAAAACAGTAAAATTATCTATTTCCCTTACAGTTTGATAATTTCCAGTAAAATGGTTAGTGCAATGCTTCATTTCCTGATAGCCAGTAAACTTTAAATAATTTTGATATCCTTTTTAAAAGTTCTGGAGAAAAATCTCTGAAACAGGACAAAATATTTAATGAAAGAGAAACCTCAACACTTATTTATTTATTTATTTTTATTTGGCTAAATTTGATTTTGAGGAAAAGGCCACTTCTTTCTCTTCCCCCTTCCCTTTCCTCTCCCCAGCAAAAAAAAAAAAAACTTTGAAAAATGTCAACCACTTCTCAAGTTCAAGCTGCTCTTCCTGGCAGGTGCCTCTTAGAGGCCATATTGTTTTCCATGTTTATTCCCTTAGTGGTGGTTTTAAATAAAACAAGAAAAAAAGCTTCAAGCTAAAGATGTTGAGATGAATTTTTGTTTAGTATAAAATAGATTTTAGAAAAGATAGTAACAAAACATTGCAGATTAATGATTACTTTAATTTGTAATGTGCCCTGGTCTCAAGTATTACAGAATACAGAGCTCTGTGTCAGAGCTGCTTACACACATATATTTGTATCTATCTTACTAAGGGAAAAAAAGCAATAACCTTTGGAACAGTAAATGGGAAAAATATGAAGTTCATTTTACAGCGATATTCATGACTCACAAAATACCACTTTGTCCAATGTTATCTTATATAGTCTTTTAAGACTATATGAAGGCTGACAAAGTTTCAAAAGGAAATAATCAGAATGGGTAGCTACAAGGAAAACTCTGGAGTGCTATAATACTTTCTCAAGGCAGGTTGTCTCTTCAAGCTATTAACTTCTGAATTTTTTTTCAGTTTTGAGCATCATTCTCTTCTTTTGATAGATCCTTTGCCACTTGTATTTTTTAAAACCAGCAAAGATAATTCTAATCCCTTCACATTAGCAGCTGTGCTAATGCCAGTTGAAACTTTAGAAATGGTCTGGATAATAACAAAAGCTCAGTTAAAATGTTTAAATTTATAATAATTTGGAAAGGAAACATTCAGAAGTTGAGAGCTAGAAGGAAAGAAGCCTGTGCTTCCATAACTCTTTCTGAAGGCTGAGTTTTTTCCTTCAAGCTATTAAGTGCGAATCTCTCATTCTGAAGCATCATTCATCATCTTCATCCTCCTTTTGTTACTTAGAGGTACTGTGAAACTAAAATATTTGCTAGCACCCAGTAGGCAGTGCCAGATTTCTAAAGCTTTATTCAATGGCTGTCAGTTCATACTGTCACAGATTTTTTTTTTCTTTTCCCACCCCAGGATGAGAAGGGACCATTATAATCTATTTTGACCACCTCCTGCATAACACAGGCTATAGAATTTCAGAGTGGTTCCTGCATCAAGCCCATAACTTCTGGCTGAGCTAGAGCATATTTCTTGGAAAGACATGCGGTCTTGATTTTAAAGACCTCAAGTGATGGATTATTCTCCACACTTGAAAACTTGCACCTTTATTGCTAATCTTACTTTTGTCTAGATTCAGCTGCTTCATCTTGTTACGCCTTTACGGGGTGGATTAAAGGGCTCTTAAGTATGGGAAATCTCCTGCTGGAGGTAGGTACTCAGGCCCAGCTCCACAAAAGGACTTAAGTGTTGCAGGATGTGGGAGACCCCAGTTCAATTCTATCCTCTGCCTGGTGAGGAAAAGGAAACCCATGTTCATATCCTATCTCTCACTTGGTCTCTGGATAAACGATTAATACTTGAATTATCTGATACCAAGCAGAATGGTTTCAACTAGAGAGACTGAGACCCACAGAATAGTCTATAGCCCAGTCAGTAGGGCACTCTTAAGTGAGAGTTGGGAGCCCCAGTTTAAATCTTTCCCACATCAGGCAGATATGGGGTGCTTGGGGAGGGAATTGAACCAGGCTCTCCCACCTCCCAACTGAGTACTGAACTAAAGGTTACAAGGGAGCCCACCGCTACTTCTTCCTTCCCTCCAGCTGAGTTGTGTAGTGCTGAACATTCCCTTTTTTATTGGACCCAATCTTCAGGGCCAGTCTGAAGGTAGTGAGGGACCTGGGACATAGGCACTGAGTTTCTAAACTGCTGGGGGGTGTTCCCCCCTGGTTCTGCCCAGGCCCCATCCTCACTCCAACTCTTCCCTGCCTAGTTTCACCCCTTGCCCAAATTTGGTGAAACCTCACTCTGCTCCCCCTTGTCTCCCCCTCCCCGCCTCCTGATGCTGTGGGCGAAACATCTGATCCACAGTAGGCACAGAGAGGGAGGGAGAGGCGCTGATCAGCAGGGTCCACTGGCAGGCAGGAGGTGTTGGGGCGGAAGTTCTGGTACGGTGGATCCTCCTTGCTCCCCTGCCTGCCTGCTGCTTGCCTCTTCACCCTGCCTGCCTCCTGCCTCACCTTTCTGCCTGCTTCCTGTGGGGCCACACAAAGTGCAGGGCCTGGGGCAGTCACCCCGATTCGCCATACCCCGGGGATGGTTCTTCCTATCTTTCCCTGGTTTGAAGATTTACACTGAGGCTTAGGCATCCATATGCCTGCCTGAGGCAGCAGTGTATGTTCCCAGAGGCAAAAACTTAGGACTTGTCTTTGTGGAAAGTTAGTGCACAGCAAGCTGAGGTGTAAATCTACAGCAGTTTAGTGTGTTGTGCACTAACTGGTCCTTGAGGAGCCTGCTGCTGCATGTAAAACATTTCATAGTGTGCTTTGACCTGCTGCTGATAAGCAGGGTCCACACAGTGTGTGTGGCACACTAGAGCACTGTAGATCTACAACCTTCGTGCATAGCAAGCTGGGTAACTCCCCATATAGACATGTCCTTAGGCAGCTAGGAGACCTGTACAGTGAACACATGGGCACCTAGTAAATTTTGGCAGCTGTTAAATGAGGGTGTTGTGGATTACAGTGGTGCCTAAATCTGAGGTTCATGTGTTTAAAGCCCAGAGTTCGTTGCCTAAATCTCTGTGGGTCTGAAACTGATGCCCACTTTGTTAAATGAAACAGATTTGTTTCCTTATGATATGTCTATGCTTCAGGCTGTTGCCTGAACCCAAACATCTACATTGTAATTAAACAGCCCGAGCTCAAGCCCAAGTAAGCTGGCCTGGGCCCACTGTGGGTGTCTAATTGTCAAGCAGATTCCAGACCTTGCATCATTCTTACTGCTGTCATCTAAACTGTGTCCAGCTTGTCCACATCCTTTTTCTAAAGTGTGGACATCAAAATTAGACATACTATTGCTCTAATGATTTCACTCATGCTGTATTCCATGGTAATAATACCTTTGTACTTCGGTCTCATAGCCCCATATTTATACATTGGAGCACTGAACTTGTTTCTTAGCCACCACATCATGCTGAGAGCCTGTGTTCTTTTAGTTATGCACCATGGCTCCTACTTTCTTTTGAGTCCCTGCTTTCCAAAATACAGTCCCACATCTTAAATTCTTTGGCTGGAAAAAAATTTTTTCTGTGCAAAGAAGTGGATTTCGTGCTTCTAGGTCACTTAGGTGCATCTGAAAACTCCACCTTTCTGTCACACTGGTTATGGCAGGCTATGACCATATCTGTTTTCACTGCCAATTTTTATTTCCACAGTGGAGTAACTAACGCATATTAGCTATCTCAGTGTACAGCCCTGGCAGAGACGAGGCTCTATAGTTTTAACTGTGATGTAGCTCAGTGAGGTCAAACTTGCGCGGGTGGATATAGCGTTGACTGTGCCTTGATTTTATAGCAGGATTGCTAAAACACATTAGTTATCCTAATGTAAAACAAACACGCAAAACACATTTTTATTGGCAGTGAAAACATAGCCTAGATTTCACTTCTGTATTGGTGTCATAACTGGACATATCACACACCATGTAGCTTTTGTCTTCATGTTTTAATGCCTTTGTCCTGTGAGGAAAATTGTATAAAATACTCTCATAATCAATGCAATGGTGTGAAGCTGTGATGAATGGATTAAATATCTTTCAGTAGGCAAAGAAATAATTTGGTGTAGTGTCCAATGGGATCATGGCAGGATGTTACTGCCTTTCAGTTTACTTTGAAATACTCATGTAAAAGCTTGCATTGGAAGTGACCAGGGCTGCCTTTTGAAAGCATTGCTTTAAATTATGTTTCCCTTGTACCATTACTGAAGACAGTGGAAACTTAGAGGTGACTTATCAATTTCTTAATGTGATATATCTAGAAGTATGATTATACACTGTGTGTGCATGCGTGCGTGCACACACACCAAGGGTGTGTGTGTGTATATATATATAAAATGTACAGATGAACTGGTTCCTTCTAGCCTGGGAATCTTTGATCATCTAATCTCACCTTCTTTATAACAGAGGCCAGAGAATTTCCTAAAAATAATTTCTAGAGCATATCTCTTAGAAAAACATCCAATCGTGCTTTAAAAACAATCAGTTGTGACATTACAATTCCTGATAAATTGTTCCAATGGTTGGTTAATCTTTCTGTTAAAAATGTATAACCTTATTTCCACTCTGAATTTGTCTAGCCTCAACTTCCAGCCATGGGATCATGCTATGTTTTTCTCTGCTAGATTGAAGAGCCTATTATGAAATATGTTCATGTAGATACTTACAGACTGTAATCAAGTCAACCCTTAACCTTCTCTTAGATTGAGCTCCTTGAGTCTAACAATTTAGCTTTTGACTTGGGTTAGAAAACATGCCTTATTGATCATTCTCATGTCTCTACTCTGAACTCCCTCCAGTTTAGCAACATCCTTCTTGAATTATTGACATCAGAATAGGACACAGTATTCCCAGCGGTACTCAAATGAGAGCCAAATACAAAGCTAATAGAATCAATCTCTCAACTCCTACTCAGATTCCCCTGTTTATGTAACCAAGGACTGCATTAGCTCATTGGGCCAGAGTAGTGAAAGGGGAGCTCATTTTCAGCTGATTATCCACCCCCCCCCCCAATCGATTTCAGTCACTGCTTCCCAGGATAGACATCCCCCTCTCCCCCACAAACATAGCCTACATTGTTTATTTCTAGATTCCTATATTTACGTTTAGCAGTATTCATACTCGCATTGTTCACTTGCATCCAGCTTAACAAACCAGATTGTTCTGAATGAGTGACCTACCCTCTTCATTTACCACTCCCTCAATTTATCAATGATTTTGGTTTCTTCAGATCACTGATAAAATGTTAAACTGCATTGGGCTAAGAACTGATCTCTGTGGGACTCCACAAGGAACTCACTTGCTCAATGATGATTAGCTGTTTACAAGTAGAGTTTGAGACTTGTCAGCCAGTATTGAATGTTAATTTCAATGTTAATTTGATATCTTTCTAGTTTTTAAATCAAAATATTGTGCAGTACCAAGTCAAAGTATTCCATCAATGCTATTGATATTTTTAGGAGATTAAAGTTAATTTGACAGGATCTAGTTTCCATAAACCCATGTTCATTGGCATTAATTATATTACTCTCCTTTTAATTCTTGATTAATAGGGTCCCTTATCAGCCAGTCAGTTATATTACTTGAGATCGATGTCAGACTGACAGGCCTTCAGTTATCCTGTTTACCCTTTTTTAAATATTGGCATAATAATCTTTCTTCAAGACTTGCATGTGTATCTATCTATGTCAATCTAGTTGATTTCACACATCCGCAACTGAATTGAAGGGAAAAAATAACTTGCAATGTGTACCTCATTATTTTCCATCATCTCCAGTCTTCAGATACATACTTTCATTGTGTTGTGGGACATGGCAGTGTCCGTTTCTTTAATGAGAACGCCCGTCACAGTATCCCAATGAATTGTTATGAACTTGCTGCCTTAAGCCAAGAAATCCTGCCTGACAGATATATGATCGGCTCATGCTGTCTTGCATAGTCAGGAAAAAATGTTCACTTTTGCATGTTATTCTTGGACATTGCTGGAAAATGAACTACAAATTCATGAAGGTCATGGATCTCATTAACTCTGATTGTATGATCTATGCCTGGATCTAAAATATAAGTCTAGGATGTGCAGTGGTTGTAGATAAAACCCCTTTGAGTCCTATGTAGCTTCATGCAGAGTTAAACTACACAATGTGATTTCTCCCTTCGTTGCTTTTGCTGGTGGTAAAAAATTTTTTTTCCCAGTATAACAGCTCCAGCTACCATGAAGTGACAAGTGGCTTAATATCTCCATTGGCACTGATGAATCTGGAGCTTTCACTGCAAGCACTAAAGTGTCTTGCGCTTTTCTCAATTGGTTGGCTTGAGCATCTACCTTGACAGAATGGTACATGACAGAAACTTTCTATTCCTGATCACTGCCTTACAAATTATTCAGCAAGTATTAGTAACACACATTTTCACCTAAAGTTTACACATTTTATTTGCGTTCGATGTATATGGTACTTCACTGATGTGATATTTTGTGCAATGTATTGAACAGAGACATGGTGGACGTATGCAGATTATGCAAAGTGTTAAATTATTTATTACATGGAAATGAGCTAAGGAGCCAGCATTTAGATGAGATTAAGGGGGAAATTTTCCAAAGCATGTAAGTGATTCAGGAGCCTAAGTCCCATATTCAGAAATGATATGGGGTAGATCCAGAAAAGGACTTGGCCATCTCAGTGCTACTTTCGGTGTCTAACTCTAACTTTTAGCTGCCACAGAGATTCTCAAATCCCCTGCTCAGCTGCTGCTGGAGGAGTACAAAAGAACAGTGTAAGTATGTAGGGACAGAATCAGAAAGGTTAAGGTACCGAACAAGTTATACTTCACAAGGGACATCAAAGGCAATAAGATATCCTCTAAATATATTAGGAACAAGAGAAAGACAAAGGGAAGTGAGAGTCCTCTACTTAGTGGTGAAGGAGAGATAACTGATTACTCCAGAAGTCTGAGGTGTTTGATTCCTGTTTTTGCTTCAGTCTTCCTTCAAAAGGGTCAATGGTGACCACGTACTCTACACAATTAATATTGACAACAAGGTGGAAGGAACAAAAGCCAAAGTAGGGAGAGAAGAGGTGAAAGAACATTTAGATGTATTCAAGTGGGCAGGACCCTTTTGAAATTCATCCTAATGTACTCAAAGGACTAGCTGAAGCTATCTTAGAACCATTAGTAATTATCTTTGACTGCTCATGGATAACAGTTGAAGTCCCAGAGGACTGGGGAAGGGTAAACATAATACCTATATTTAAAAAGGGGAACAAAGAACCTGGGGAATTATAGACCAGTCAGCTTAACTTCAATATCTGGAAAGATACTGGAAAAGTAAATTATTAAACAATCAATTTGAAAGCAGCTAGAGTATAACAGAGATATAAGAAATGGCTTGGATTTGTTCTTGACAAATACATCCTGGCTAAGTCAATCTAATTGACTTCTTTGACAGAGCTACTGAATAGGGGAGGAATAGTAAATGCGATATAACTTGATTTTAGAAAGGCCTTTGACACAGTCCCACATGACATACTCATAAGCAAACTAGGGAAATGTGATTTAGATGAAATTATAATAAAGTGGGTTCACAACTGGTTGAAAGACCATACCCAATGGGCAGTTATCAATGGTTTGGAGTCAAACTGAGAGGATGTATCTAATGGGATCCCGCAGTGGTCAGTCTTAGGTCCTTTACTAGTTAATATTTTTGTAAATGACTTTGATAATGGAGTGGAGAGTATACTGTAACGAGGGTTGGCGGAGCTCAACCCTCCCTGTGGAGGAGGGGAGCCACACCGGCCTCATTCTGTCCTCCTAGGGTCCGGCCCCTTGGTCCCGTGGCCCACTGTCCGGTGGACGTTCCATCCCTGTGGAGAGGACTGAGCACAGGCAAAGTCAGAGGGGGCCCAGCCCTTGGTTCGGGCGGGACACCAAACACAGTACATGGAGTTCAATCACACTGGCCTCTCTAGGCCGGGGAGAGGCGGATTCTGCCACCCGGCTACGGGTGGCAGGGGGAACGCAGGCCTGCCCACTCCTCTGCGTTCCAGCCTGGGGCCCTAGTAGCGGCCGTCACTGCTAGTGGCAGTCAGTGGGGGTCCTGACCGAAACACACTGACATAGGCTCGGGCCCTCTGCAGCCTGACTGTAGCCAGCTGCCCCCAGGCTACTTCCTATTTCCCCCTTGGCTCTTACCTGGTCCGCCGGGACGTCCAGCACCATGGGTTCCTCCCACTCAGGGCTGGGCGGTAGGTCCGGGAATACCTCCGGGAGGGCGGCCCAGGTCTGGTCCGACGGCTCCTCGGGGCCGTATCAAGGACGGGGTAGCTCTGGCAGCTCCTCGTCGTAACGTCTGCAGGGTAGCTCCGGCAGCTCCTGGTACAGGTCTCTGGCCTCAGCAGCCTCCCAGTGACGAGAGCCGGCGGGCACGTCTGCTCCCAGCGGCAGCTAGGGCTTGACTGAAGGCTGAGGCCCGGCTTTTATCCTTCCGGGTCGCCGCCTGACCCTTTGAGGGGCGGGACTTCCACCCAGCGGTTCCGCCCTGGGGGATGATTGATGGGGCTCAATCCTCCCTGTGGAGGAGGGGAGCCACACCGCCTCGCTACATATACCCATAACACTTGTGGATGACTTCAAGCTGGGAGGGCTTGCAAGCTCTTGGAGGACAGAACTAGTATTCAAAATGACCTTGACAAATTAGAGAATTGGTCTGAAATCAACCAGATGAAATTCAATAGATAAGTGCAAAGCACTACACTTAAGAAGGAAAAATCAAATTCACAACTCCCAAATGGGGAATAACTTGCTAGACAGAAGTACTGCTAAAATGAAGTTGAGGGTTAGAGTGGATTGTAAATTTGAATATGAATCAACAATGAAATGCAGTTATGAAAAAGTCTGATATTTTGGGATATATTAACAGAAGTGTCATACTGAAGACATGGAAGGTAATTGTCTTGCTCCACTCAGCATTGGTGAGACCTCAGCTGGAATACTGGATTCCAGAGCAACAAAAATGAAAGAAGGCTTAGGAAACCTGATTTATGAGGAAAGATTAAAAAGACTAGGCATATTTAGTCTTGAGAAAATAACCCTAGGGTAGGGGAGACCTGATAAATCTTCTGTTAAAGGCTGTTATACAGAGGACAGCGATCAATTGTTCTCCATGTCTCCTGAAGGTAGGACAAGAAGTAATGGGCTTAATCTGCCACAAGAGCAATTGAGATTAGGTATTATAAAGGTTTTTCTTAAGGGTAGTTTAGCTCTGCAGTAGACTTCCAAGGGAGGTTGTGGAATCTCATTGTTGGAAGTTTCTAAGAACAGGTTGGACAAACACCTCTAAAATATTAGTTGATCTATACCAGCTCATCCCTAGACTCTTCTTCCAGACATTTTGTTGTAGCTTCCAGAATTCGAGACAGTTATTAGACAGGGATGGTCTGGGTATACTTGATCCTGCCTTAGTGCAGGGGGCTGGACTGGAGAACCTCTTGGGTTTCCATCCAGCCCTACTTTTTTAAAAAAAAATTTTTTTTTATTTCTCCCCTTGGCATTTGAAGGACTTTGGGAATTCTGGTTTTGTTTGTTTATGGCCCATCTCTATTACTATCCTCTGTAATGTGACTGTAAGGAAACTGATGGTGAATGACACCTTACGTTACGGTCTAGGGAAGATGTATAGTTTAGAAGGTGGACTAAAAGTATCTTGGCAGAAGCTGTTTTGACCTATTAGCTCACAAACAGCACTTTAAATTTCATTGCTGTTTTGCATCATTAAAATAAGCTGTTTTTAACCAGCCAAAACAAAGGTGGTCACATAAAATAAGAATCTTTCAAACAATTGTGTAAACCTCAAATCAGAACTCAACAATTTTTGAGGTTCTAAAATGCTTTAAGTATTTTTGTCGCTGTAACCAGAAATGCTAAAATACCCACAAGGGTAGATGGGAGTGGTCTGACTGTCTCCCTCTCCATCTTTACTACTTCAAGATCCTAGGATCCTTCTCACAGATATAATTTCCCCAAACCAGCCTAGTTCTTTCTCATTCTTACCTTGAGAGGGGTGTGTGTGTGTTTGTGTGTGTGTTTTGGACCCAGTAGCCTTCCTCTTTTTTGATATTTTCAAGAACTGATTGGCTCATGCCCACACCCATTCCAAGTACTTCAGGAAGCAGTCAGATATGCATTTGTCTCCTGTTTCTTCATTGGGGTTGATAGGGGTTGGTTGGCAGGGCTGACTTCCCCAAATTCCCAGTCAGATATATACAGAGGGATGAAATGCCTGCCTCTGAAGTATTTATCACTGGAACCCTCCATGCCCCATTGTTTAGTTTCTTCTGGCCCTTTAAAGATTCCAAGTGTGTGTTCAAAGCTCAATTTTCCCAGAGTATCCTGTGCTGTAATGAAATAATCCTTGTTCTTTTGGGGAAGAGTTAGAACAGTGGTTTTCAGCCTTTTTTCAGTTGTGAATGCCTACATTTTTGAATAGAGATGTGGCTGCCTTTAGAAATCTTAAACACAGTCTATGGACTCCCAGGGATCTACAGACCACAGGTCAAAAACCACTGAGGTAGAAGGCACGAGCAGGCCAACTGCTACTTCCTGAAAACTTATGGGAGATGGGTGTAAAAGCTGTTGGGCCTCTCCCTTAGAATATGACACAAGGTCAAAGGGGGTAACCCAGGCCTGTGGAGTGGAACTTACTTATGATAGTTAACCCCTCTGAGTTCAATGGCACTAGTCATCTGAACAAGTACTAGCCAGTAGTGTTGGAACAGTTTTTATAGTGGAGGTGCTGAAAGCCATTGAACAAAACTGTAAAGCCTGTATATGATGGAAGCTACTTCAAGCCAGGAAGCTGGGGGGTACTGCTGCACTCTGGCCACCCTAGTTCCAGCACCCCTGCTACTATCTGTCCTGAGATAGGTCAGAACCTCTATTATTAATATTTATTTATTGGGATTGGAATGTTTCCTCAATATATTTTAATGTGCTTTTGAAATGTGTCTAAAATTTACAGGGACTTAGAGGGACTGTAATAGCTTGCAGAAAATATCTTCTGTAGGTTTATTCTCTTTTGGTACTGCTGAAGAAACATCAGAAGCATTCGATATTGTTGCCCATTACATTTTATTATATAGATTTATGGATGTCAGTTTTAGTATGCAGTTGTGCACCGATTCAACAGGATCTAAACCTACAAAGAAGAGGCTTTACTTCTCATTCCTTGCTAGTGACTCCTGAAGTACCACAACGTGTGTGTGCTGGTTTTTTATTTATTTATTTATTTATTTATTTATTTTTACAAGTCCTACAACTTTTCCATGTATTCGCTGGTGGATGCTGTGCAATATTGTTGCTGGTGACTTGTAGAAAAGGACTGCTTCAGACTTGTGATAGCTGAGTGATCATGCGGCCTCTGATTTAAAAACATGGACAAATTAAGAGAAAATATAATAGATGTCCAATAACTGAAGGACTTACACTTAAATTACCCCACTTGGAAGATGTTCTTTGCTTAAAGAGCATGGAAATATTATTTCTTACAGATCAGTCTCCTATGAACCTCATACTGTAACAAACTGCCACATTCGTAGATTGTATTGCCTCCCCATTTTCTAAGAGCTGAACAATGGTATTTAAGCCACAACTCTGCATTAACAATAGCCAGCATCCACTCTACCCTACTGGGGACCTGATTCAAAGCTCATACAACTGAGAGCCTTCCCATTGACTTGAGTGGGTTTTGGATCAGGCCCGGATTCTGAAGCTGCATTAAAGAGACAGAAGAGTGCACTGTGCAGGTCAAGTCTAGAGGTGAGGAGTAGGTCTCTAGTTAAGCCATTTTTCTCCCCAGCCTGTTTCCTGAATGCAGACTTTCTTGTGCCCTCTTGCTCTTTTTATACTGACACTGCAGCTAGGAACCATTGACCATACAAGTGGAACACTCCTTTGTAAACAGAAAGTGACAGTGTTACAGTGCTACATTGTTAAATAGAGCTTCAGGATAATCTGCAAGAAAATTACATTCACTGAGTTTTAAAGTTTCACAGTTAGGTATGGAAAATCAGGAAGTGATGAAAACAGAAATTAAAGCTTAATCCATAACCATAACTTCCTCATGTCTATGCATCATCACCATATATTCTCTAATACCATGATCACATTCTAGTTCTCTGATTAATTCAGTACAGTAGCCTACCTCCTCCCCTCCCCCCCCAGCCCCTTGCAGTTTGGAACATGATCATTGATTTGAGTTGTTGCCCAAATGTCAGTGTTGTTGTAATCTATTCTTAAATGGACACGGGTTACATTGCACCTGGGCATGAGCTTCCATGTAGCCCACTGGTCACTTTGCTGGGGCAGCCAATAAGCAGAATCATTTAGAGACTGTGAAATTCATCTTGTGTGCTAAATGCATCCTGCTGTGAAATTGCAGTCAGACAGACAAGGGAAGATGCCCCTAGCTTAGAAAAATGGTTTGAGAGAATATGGGAAGTATAATGGAAAATGTAATTACACAGGTGGCTTCCACAGAGTATGACTGCCATTTCATGAATTTCTTGAGGTAACCCGGGTCTAGCTGTCAATTAAGCCAACCATCATAGTCTGCTTTTCCTTTATATACATAATTCCTGCTTTTCCTTTATATACATAATTCTCATAGCTCCTAAGGGTCATTTGGCATATAATGTACTCTGTAGATTGTTGTACAATCTGCAATCTGAACCCCTTACTGATAGACTACTATTAAGCTTCTTGTTAGATGAACATTGAAACTGAAATGCTTTTTAAAAATTGTACGAAGTGTCAATGATTAGCCCAAGATAAGTGGCAGTGCTTGAAACAGTGACTCTGAAAAGCATACGATCACAAATTATCCACGTGCACTTGAGAGGAATAAGAAGACACAGAGTTCATGAAGAGCATGTTGCAATGTGGCCTTTTAAGTGGTTACCAGCTGACCTCATTGTTAAATTCCTTATTGGTAGTGCTCACCACTGAGATGTGTAAAAGAGCAATGTATCATGCTACATGAAGGGCGCGTTTACAACAGCAAAGTATTCATATCCCTGTTCTGTGTGAAACTAAATTCACTCAGAGTGCACATACCAATATTGCTGTCTTCTGTGCCCTGACCACACCAAAGGGTCAGAAGGGAACAAACAGCACTATGTATTACGCATTTCAGGAAATGGTTCCACCCCTTATTATTATGAAATATTGTGACTCAGTTTACCTATTTAATTTTATGCTGCTTTTGAGCTGACCTGAAAGGAGTTAACTTTTTTTTCTAGAGATGATGGCTGCAAGTGGGTAATAGGTGATTCAATGGACTAGTTTTGTGTGTGTCATGGCCATGTCTGGGCTGAGGTGAGTGACCTGTTAAGGCTGGTTGAAATCTGACTAGGTCTATATGGGCAATACAATCAAAGCTAATCTAGTAACCAAATGCCAGATCAGCAGGTGGTAGGGGGTGGATGTCTTTGCCTGATAAAGATGATCAGAGGACCAGCTGAGACTTATCTGGAAGTTTATAAAAGGAAGCTCTCGCTGTCTGTTTGAAAAAGAGTATAAGGAACACTGTAGGATGGGCAGGTGTCTGGTTTTCAAGTGGAAAGGTCAAAAGAGGCCCTGACAGTGTCCGGTCATATCTACTGACCAGACACCTGAAGTTCAGTTGGGGAAGTGCTGGGTCATCACCCACTTCAACCCCTACTCAGTTGGATCCACCTCCTACTTTCATTGGGCGGCTGCAGCTCTCAGCCCTGGCTCTGCAGGCAAGTCACTCCTGACCCAGGTGGAGAAAAACAGGGAGTGATTGGGAATGGGGAGAGGAATGGACGGGGTGGGGCTTTGGGGGTAGAGGCAGGGCAGGGGTGGGGGTTTGTGGGGAAGAGGCTGGATAGGTTCTGGTACTCTTGCTGGAGTGTCTGGTTTTTAAATATTACCAAGTTGCCAACCATAACTGACAGCAGGGGTCAGCGAGAGGGGCTCCTTGACTCAGAAGCCATGAGCTGCAGGAGGGTGATTCTAGAAGACTGACTGAATCCCAGCGAATGCTCAGGAGAAGTGAGGAAACTGAGGCAGAGGTGGTAGTGGTTGTTTTTTTTCCTGGGGCTGTATCTCTTGTGCTGTCTAAAGAATAATTGTGTTTAGAAACTTTTGCAAAGTCTGTGTCTGTTGGCTTCAACTATTGTGTGTCCTGAAAAGATGACATATAAACCAAAGTGCCCACAATGGTGGAGCTCTGGGAAAGAATTTACTTAACTTACTGGGAAGTTTTGAGGGAGCCGGCACTAGTGTCAGGATCTAGGCATTGGACTGTGGGGGCTCAACTCTCAGAAGTGGCGCTAGAAAGAGGATCTGTACCCCAATGGTGCCTAGAGACCCAGTATTGGAGGCAACTCCTGGACTTTGCTCAGACTTGGGAAGCTGAAGAACACCTGGCTCCCTAGGGGTGGGACCAAACACAGCAGCATTGTGAGTGTCCAGCAGGGGGAGCTTGACCAGGGTTATGATAATCCTGAAGTAGACTTCAGCACCATGCAAAACTATTAAATAAAATCAAACCTAAAGATCAAAATGGAAAGTGATTTTTTTCCACCAAGAAGTAGAGGCCACGGGGTGGGGGGAGGGGAAACCTTGTTAAAAATGCAGAATTGAACTGACTGAACTATTAGCTAATAATGAGGAAATAAACAGGAGTGAAATAAATGAAGTAATTGGGGTGGAGGCAAAAATGCCGCAACATCTGTAACTGGCAATATAAGACTAGGGGAACAGGTAACGATGATATGTGAATGACAAAGAAATATCCACTGTCTGCTCTGATTTATGTAATGAAATTAAGGAGTTGGAAAGCAGATTTTAAAACATTTCAAAGTAATATTACAGTAATTAATTGTCTGAAGGATTTGGTTAGTGCTTTGAATAAGAAACTGTCAAAACTACCATTAATTTTAACTGAGCTAGACAAGGCATTCCACTGTGTATCATATTGATGGGCCCGCTTCAAACACTGTTAAAACGTATCCCAAAAATATACTGAAATAGAATGTACTTATCCATAATTAAGTATTGCAGGAAAAAATCATGATGAATGACAATGGCAATTCAGATGTGCCAGTTAATAACGACCAACGTCCTTTTTCTTTAAATAATTTTGCAAAAACTTTTTAGAGGTTGAGCAGTATGCATGTTACAGGGCCTGCAGACAAGCAATATTTTCTGAGTACTACTCAGATTAAGTTACTTTAGTCTTTTGTATGTCTCTGATTTTTCTGGGTTTTTCCGAGTAGTAGTTCCTAACTGGGCGTTTTGAATCTTTTTACTATTTGAAATGTGAAAGATTCCTCCTTCAGACTTCTACCTCAATTGGGCAATGATACTTAGCACTTTTAATTATTACTCCAGATCCTTAGCTTCATATTATAGCTGCAGAAACAGAGGCAGAGAAGTAAGAGACTTTATTCTTCTCCCACTGAAGTCAGTAGGAATCTTTCCATTGACTGACTTGAATGGGTGTAAGACTGGGCTCTAAGTGACTTGATCTGAGCCACAGAGATTCAGAGCCAGGAATCCAGCCTTGAAAATGCTTACTCCCAATAGAAGTCAATAGGATTGTTGTGTATACAGGATCAGACTGTGTAACTCAAGACTCTGATGCTTTAAACAAAGGACAAGGAATCAGGGAGAGACTCAGTGGTCAAATCATGTCCTACAAGTAGTCCAGTGATGAGGACAATTGCTAACGCACTATCACTAATCACAAGAGCAGCTAACACGAGAGCATGACAAGATGAGTTAGGTATGGACAATTTCTCTCTGTGAAAGAGGCAAGCTTTTGAGCTATGTAGCTGCTCTTGCCTAGACCTCGAGAAGAGCTCCGTGAAGCTTGAAATTGGGTGTCTTTCACCAACCGATGCTGTTCATTGATTTGCTGTGTAGCTTTAGACAAGCCCAGTTCACCTTTCTGTGCCTCTGTTTCTGTGCTGATCAGTTGCAGGTACTTGCCTGCCTGTCACAGGAATGTTTTGGAAATGAATTTGCTTGTACAGCACTTTATGTATTCCGAGTGCTATATAAGGGCTAGAACCACAAAGAGGACTTAAACCCAGTGTGCCCTACTGCCTAATGGAATTCACAGCCACATCTTAGGCACACAAGCTCCCTATGCAATGCAGGATGAAAAGGTGTCTAAGAGTGGGATCCACAAAATCCAGCAAGCTGTAGGCCACATCCCTCTCCTCAGCATTTCCAAAAACCCACCCTTCAAAGGAATTTAGGTGCCTGGGTTGGAGGGGAGGGAAGGAATGTGGCCTGATCTACACTAGAAAATTAGGTTGCTTTAACTAGATTGACAAATCCACACCCCTGAGCAGCATAGTTAAGTCAATTTAACTCCCCACGGAGATGGTGCCAAGTTGATGGAAGAGTTTTTCTGTTAACGTAGCTACTACTTTTAGGGGAGGTGGGTTATGTACGCTGATGGGAGAATCCCTCCTGTTGACATAGGTAGCATCTGTGCTGAAGTACCAGAGTGGTGCCACTGTAACGTTTTAGGTACATACAAGCCCTAAGATTCTCACAGCCATAAACTCTCTCCTGCAGTTAGGTGCCTAAGCCCTTTCTTGCAAAAGTGGAGATGGTGGTGCTCTCCTTGCCTCTGTTAATTTTTTAGCCTGATGGTTAGAGCACTCACCTAGGATAGTCATTTTAAAGAGATGGTTCTTATTTGTTTTATAGAAAGCCTGGTATACCTGAAAGGGTCTAGAAAGGAAAAATACCTCACACAAATGATCGCTCCCAAATCCAAAGACTGGGCAGCTTGTTTGTTATGTTGTACATGATTTCTATTTCTGTGGCTATGAACACCATTTCTTAGAGACATATGAATAATATATATTTTGGCTGCTTTTTAAGCAACTTAAAACAGATACATCTCTATGAACATCGATCAGATAAATATTTAAAAGATATGATTTAGGGGAGAAGAGAAGGCCTAGGTGTAACGCATCTTACTATAACTACGAAGCGGTTTGAAACAGTAACTTGCAACGTTTTTGAATCTCCGGGATAAATATTCATACTAAGCGATCAAGCTTTAAGCCACGTTCAGTGGGGTCATTCTGCTGAGACATCAATAGAATGGAATGGCTCACAGTCACAGAGGAAGTCACTGCTTTTCAGAAAGCCCTGTAATCTGGATAATAGGTTAATTATGATGATAAATGAAAATATTACTTGGAGTTTGTCAAGTGTTGCATTTCTATTAAAGAAACTAATTATTAGTAGTTGCAGTGGCATTAGGAAGAGTTTGGGGGTAAAAATGTGTGCATTGTGCATGTTTTAGGAGAAAGGGCTTATTTTTGGTATAGAATGGATAGTAAATTACACTCATGGCAACCCTATAATGTCCGGACAACCCTCCAGGATTGCCCATGAGTCTCTTGGAATGAAATATAAGTCTCCAGGTGACTGCTGAGAGCAACCTGGGAGAAAAATCATGGGGCATTCTGAAAGTGAATATTGAATCCCATTTATACAGTACTTAGGCCAGTGTTTACCATTTTAATAACACTGGGCATTTTAATGAGCATTTGTCTGCCCAACAGTTGCACTGTGCATGCATTTCATTATCTTGTGTGGCTATGATTTTGTCATCATGTAAAGTCCTGTCTCCGTAACTGATATATCTATGTGTAACATTGACAGACTCCAGTTATTGGAAGGTGGCAATCAAACCTGGGACTTCTGGAGCTAAATGCATATGCTTCTATTGCATGAGCTACAAGCCACGTGGCTCTTAGCTAAGGCTGTAAGCTAAGGCTGTAGCAGACTCAATAATCTCTAAGTGGCCTCAGTGCCACTAGAGGGGACAGAACACCACACCCAGGTGGTGTGTGGGTTACACATGCATGTGGGCATGTTTGTGTTGTCTCTTTAGTCTACACTACAGTGCAACTGTCTCACACTTTCAAATAAAGAAAACACAAATGGATGATGGTGAGGGCTCTTCAAAACAAAAAGCTCAGAAGGTACCATAAAAAAGAAAATGTACTATTGTTACAATGACTGGTGTAAAGACCTCAACTATAAACACTGACTGCACAAAGTCAATGAATTTACAGCAGAATGCGTTTTGTGTCCTCAAGAATTTTCCATTAAAAATAAAGAGAGATTCACATTACAATTGGAGATTTTGAAATATTGTTTATGCAATATGGTTAGAATCATAGGACTGGAAGGGACTGAGAGAGTTCATTGTGGGACTCTGCACCTCAAAGCAGCACCTCGGAAACCTCATTCACCACTGTCGTATAATTATGATATGTTTTGAACAAAGTATGTCTTGCGAGGTATCATTTTAAAAGTCTTGATCTTTTGAACATTAATATCCTATTGGATTGTATGCGCTATCATTGTATATGAAGTTATGAAGTCTTGCTGTGTGTTACTGAAATATGTTGTGAGATTGAGAACACCCACAACCGGCCTTTCATGTACAACATTGGAGTAGCCAGATGTGCTGATGGCCCAGTATAGGGAATTCACTCCCGATGGCCATCCCAGAAGACTTCTCAGAGAAAATATGTAGACAATGGAGATTGATTGACCAATGGGGACTGCCTGATCCCCAAGTCAAAAGATCTTTCTAGCAAGCTGGAATAAATTATAAATGGGGGGAAATGACATCATGACTTGGCCTCATTCCCCCCACAACTCAAACACATCTGGAGGACAGACTTTTTGAACTAGAGAGGGTGGTCCCAGGCTGGAAAAGAGTCCCAGCCTGTGTATTGAGGAACTATACCTCTGTCATGGTAAGAAGCTGCTTGATTCATTCCTGTTTAGTTTGTAAACCTCAAGACTGTGAACTTACTTTTTATTTCTTGGGTACCCAACTTTGATCTCTACACCTGCTACTTATAATCACTTAAAATCTATCTTTCTGTATTGAATAAAACAGTTTTATATTTTACCTAAAACAGCGTGTTTTGGCTGAAGTGCTTGGGAAATCTCAGCTCAGTTTACAAAGACTAGTGTGTGTCCTCTCCACTGCTCAGGCTTCTCACCAGTGTAAGACCGCACAGTTCTGGGGTCAAGACTGTGGAGCTGGGGGAATAGACTGGAGCCTCTCTATTGTTGGTTCACGAGTGGCTGGGGAAAGCATTCATGTAACTCATTTGGGTGTGTCCCTGCCTGTGAATGTCTGTGTAAGTGCAGTACCTGCCAGAGATTTGTAGCTTGCCAATGGCATCATGTGTGAGAGGCAGCCCAGGTTGAGACAGAGTGCTCAGTGGTCTCATAGTGCAGCTTGCACCCGGGGGACCCGTAAGTCCTCTAGTCCAGTCCCCTGCACTCATGGCAGGACTAAGTATTATCTAGACCATCCCTGAGAGCTGATTTATTTTAACCAGCTCTTAAAAATATCTAATGATGGAAATTCCACAATGTCCCTCGGCAACTTATTACAATGCTTTACAGTTACTTCATAACGGCCAGCCTAAACTGCCCTTGCTGCAATTTAAGCTCATTGCTTCTTGTCCTAGCCTCAGAGGTTAAGAACAATTTTTCTCCCTCCTCCTTGTAACAACCTTTTATGTACTTGAAAACCGTTATATCCCCTCTGTCTTCTCTTCTCCAGACTACACAAACTGAATTTTTTTTCAATCTTCCCTCATAGGTCATGTTTTCTAGACTGTTCATTTTTGTTGTTCTTCTCTGGACTTTCTCTGACTTGTCCACATATTTTCTGAAATGTGGCAGCCAGGACTGGACACAATACTCCAGCTGAGGCCTAATCAGTGTGGAGTAGAGCAGAAGAAATACTTTTCATGTTTTGCTTACAACACTCCTGTTAATGCATGATGTTTGCATTTTTTTTCCCCAACAGTGTTACACTGATTCATATTTAGCTTGTGATCCACTATGACTCCCAGATCCCTTTCTGCAGTACTACCTCTTAGGCAATCATTTCCCATTTTTTTGTGCACAGCTGATTAGTCCTTCATAAGTGGAGTATTTTGCATGTGTTCTTATTGAATTTTATCCTATTTACTTCAGCTCATTTCTCCAGTTTCTCCAGATCATTTTGAATTGTAATCCTTTCCTCCAAAGCACTTGCAGCCCCTCCCAGCGTGGTATCATCTGCAAACTTTATAAATAATTGATGAAGATACTGAACAGAATCAGACCCAGAACTGATTTCTGTGGGACATCACTCAATATGCCTTTCCAGCTTGACTGTGAACCACTGATAACGACTCTCTGGGAATGGTTTGCTAACCAGTTATGCACCCACCGTATAGTAGCTCCATCTACATTTTATTTCTCTAGTTTGTTTATGAGAAGGTCATGCTAGACAGTATCAAAAGACTTAGGCCTGGTCTACACTACACGTTTAAACTGAATTTAGCTGCGTTAAACCGATTTAACCCTGCACCAGTCCACACAACGAGGCCCTTTATATCAATATAAAGGGCTCTTTAAACCAATTTCTGTACTCCTCCCCG
>NC_133771.1:149608757-149669479 GCF_003597395.2 Chelonoidis abingdonii
CCATTTGATTCTTTGGCTTCCGTTTAACGCTTGTCACACAGCACTCGTTGCTGTGTCGCATCTGTTATCAAAATAGCCTTGAGATATGTTCCAAATGCTCTGGCATTTGCGTTACTGTAAACAAGCTCATGATAGAACAGATTGTCTCCCCACATGAGCGATCAAATCCAGTATCTCCCGTACGGTCCATGCTGGAGCTCTTTTTGGATTTGGGACTTGCATCACTACCAATGCTGACAGAGGTCCACGCTGGCAAACAGGAAATGAAATTCAAAAGTTCACAGGGCTTTTCCTGTTACCTGGCCAGTGCATCCAAGTTCAGATTGTTTTCCAGAGCGGTCACAATGGTGCACTGTGGGATACCTGCTCGAGGCCAATACCATCAATTTGCGCCACACTAACCCTAATCCAACATGGCCAAACCAAGATTTCAGCGCTACGCCCACTCATGCACAAAATGATTGTCTGCCATTGCTTTCACGGAGGAAGGATTGAGTGACGACATTTACCCAGAATCACCCACAACACTGTTTCTGCATTGGGATCTCAACCCAGAATTCCAATGGGCGGGGGAGACTGCAAGAACTATGGGATAGCTATGGGATAGCTATCCACAGTGCAATGCTCCGGAAATCGATGCTAGCCTCGGTACATGGACGCACACCACCGAATTAATGTGCTCAGTATGGCCGCGTGCACTTGACTTTATACAATCTGTTTTACAAAACCAGTTTATGTAAAATCAGAATAATCCCATAGTGTAGACGTACCCTTATTAAAGTAAAGATATACCACATCTACTGCTTCTACCCATCCACAAGGCTTGTTATCCTGTCAAAGAAAGCTATTATATTGATTTGACACTATTTATTTATTCTTGACAAATCCGTGCTGACTGTTACTTATCTCCTTATTATCTTCTAGATACTTAGAAATTGATTGCTTAATTATTTGCTCCATTATCTTTCTGGGTACAGAAATTAAGCTGATTGGTGTGTAATTCCCTGGGTTGTCCTTATTTCCCTTTTTATAAATTGGCACTATATTTTCCCTTTTCCAGTCCTCTGGAATCTCTCCTGTCTTCCATAACTCTTCAAAGATAATTGCTAATGGCTCAGATGTCTCCTCAGTCAGCTCCTTGAGTATTTATTTCATCAGGCCCTGGTGACTTGAAGACATTTAACTTATTCTTTCCCTATTTTAGCCTCCAATCTTACCTTATTTTCACTGGCATTCAGTGGCATATAAGACATCCAACCACTACTAACCTTTTTTGGTGAAAACTGAAACAAAGTCACTTAGCACTTCTGCCATAGCCAAGTTTTTTTCTGTTTTCTTCCTCCTCCTCCTTGTAACAACCTTTTATGTAACAGGACTACTGTCCTTGGTCTTCCTCTTGCTTCTAATGTATTTGTAGAATGAAATGTTGTTTCTTTCTACTCTTTGTTTCTAGCTAGTTTAATCTCATGTTGTGGCTTGGCATTTCTAATCTTGTCCTTACATACTTGTGTTTATATTCATACTTTGTAATTTGACCTAGTTTCCCCTTTTTTTGTAGGACTCATTTTTGAGTTTCGGATGATTGAAGATCTCCTGGTTAAGCTGGAGTGGTCTCTTGCCATACTTCCGATCTTTCCGACAAAGTGGGATAGTTTTTGTTCTTGTGCCCTCAATAAGGTATCTTTGAAAACCTGCCAATTCTCTTGAACTGTCTTTCCCCTTAGACTTGCTTCCCATGGGATTTTGAGCAAACTCAGGGAGTTAGCAGATAACTTTGTCTTCTTGAAATCCATTATCTTGATTGTGTTCTTTTCCTTCCAACCATTCTTTAGAATCATGAACTCTACCACCATTCCATTATCACGTTCACCTACGCTGCCTTCTGCTTTCAAATGCCCTAGAACAGCCTCTCCCCTGGGAGTTTTCTCTACATTCTGAAATAAATTGTCTCCAATACATTCTAAGAACTTGTTGGATAATCTATGCCATGCTGTTATATCCCCAACAGATGTCTGGGTAGTTGAATACCCCCACCATGTCCTGTGCTTTGGATGATTTTGTTAGCTTAAAAAAAAAGCCTCATTCACCTCTTTCCTGGTTTGGTGGTCTGTAGTAGACCCCACCATGACATCAGCCTTGTTTTTTTACTCATTTCATCCTTACCCAGATATTTTCAACAAGTCTATCTTTCTGCCTCAACCTCATTCTGGGTGAGTTTTGTGTCTCAGAATGTGAAATTATGATTCATATGGCACTCTTTATTTCCATCGAAGGCAAAATGATGGTTCTGTAATGAATGAGTTTGAGTACATTAGGTCCAGTCATTAATGCCATTACGTCAAGTGATGAAACTTCCCAGAATAGATCCAAACAGAACTGGCAACTCTAGAACAAACTGTGTCCCTACCTCTGGGGCAGTGAAGGGTCCAGAGACATTTGCACTGCTGCATCCCTAGTATACATACAGGCAAGATTTGGCAATGCTGGGCAGAAGCACAAGCTCAGATCTTCTAAGTGCATGTCTACACAGTAAATTACTGCACAGAAAGAGTGAATTTACAGTGTACCAGCTTGCTGTGCAAGGGCTTGCCTACATAGCAAGTTATGAAGTTTAGATTTCAATGGAGTAGGTATTTAAATACCTTTTGAGGATCTTCACCACTCTTGCTGTTACATGGGTAGCATGTGACCTGCCTGTAGACATGGGGGCAAGTCCAGTAGATTATTATTAGGGTTGGAAGGGACCTCAGATCATCTAGTCAACTCCCTTCTCAACGCAGGACCGATCCCCAACTAAATCCTCAAATGGCCCCCCTCAAGGATTGAACTCATAACCCTGGATTTAGCAGGCCAATGCTCAAACCATTGAGCCATCCCTCCTGCCTAATCTCTGAGAAAAATCCAAAGAATTCCAGTTCCTTTACATTCTGTGCCCGGTTGCTATGACAGCCTTCTATGCTACATTAAGGAATAATAGGACCACATGGACAGACCTAGTACAAAAGCAGAACTGAATGGGGGAAGGCAGATGGGCTTATGGTACTAGACTAGGCCCCAGGAAGTGTCAGTTTAAATCTTGGCTTTGCTAGACTTTCTGGGTGAGTTTGGGTAAGTCATTTGAACTTTGTTCTCAGTTCCCAATTTCAAAAACAGAAATTGTTAATTACCTGATCAGAATGTTTTGAAGGTAGGAATTCACTGGTTCTTAGGAGAGGTTCAGATATTATGGAGATGGAGGCCATAAAATAATGACATAAAGGTCCTCAAAGATTGTTGAAAGAAAAGAGCAAAGCAAAAGGGTTTTCCTACTACTCCACATCTACTGGAGTATTCTTTTCATACATGAAATTTCTTCTAAAGGATGAAAAGGAACAAGGAACTTAATGAATGTTTCATTTTTGTTCAGAAACAAATGGATGATGATAATGACAGCATAATAGTACTTTGCTCTTAAAGCACCTTTCATTTGAGGATCAGAAATACTCTACACAGGTGGATAAATATTGTAATCTCTGTTTTAAAGATGGGGAAACTGAGTCATGGATCAGTTAAGTACTTTTCCAAGTGCAGAGAGCAAGTGGTAGAACAGGGAATAAAGCCAAAAATTAGGCAAAAATAAAAGAATAATAAGAAAGTAGACTCCGTGATTCAGGGATGAGAAATAAAAGCTGTAATTGGAAAATCTGAAGGATATCTTGAAATCCGTGCTGAGGGAATGATGAAGTATATCTGTTTCTTTTGTAAAATCAAGTACTTTTCCCCAGACAACAGCACTTCCAGCTGAGCAGTCCGTCAGCTTCCTAACTCCTACTCACATAGTCTCTTAATACATTCTTAATACACATAGTCTCTTTCTGATCTGATGCCATCACTCTAATATTCAGAGAATTACTGATTTTGGCAATAGTCTTGCTAGAGATCTTTTCAAATTTGAAGATGATATAATTATACTTCGTAGCCATATGTTTTTCTTGAAAGACTTTTTTTTCAGTTCAATAGTCCTCCCAAGTAAAATAGCACACTGTTCACATTAATGCCAGTGGAAGTTTTAGCCCCTTCCAATTTTAGAGAGTGTCTGCAAACATCAAATTTCCTCCAGGCTTGTATTCCCACATCTCTAGCTGAAAAATTAATTTATATATTCTTGTGGGAAGTGGGATATTTACTAGGCCTCTTTTGGGAGTGGAAATAAGTGATTTATGGGCAGTTTCAGCTAACATAGACCTCCCATAAATAAAGACATGACTTTGTTTTTTATTTTTTGTCTGTGGACTAAGGCCAAAGCCTCTTTCTCTATTTGATGGTCTTGGAGTTCAGTTTTTGTTAGTGCCCATGATGCAGGAGCCACTGGTCTCCAGTTTGGATCATACCATTGTAGGAGGACTAATACCCCCTTTGGAGGCATTCATGGAAAACTTAGTTTTGTATTTAATGTCTAAGTACCTCAGAACTGGGGCCTCTAACGCCTTCAGTTTCTCAAACTTTGTATTATGAATTACATCCTGTGTCCATGGGAGGTCTTTGCACAGTTGTGCTCTCAGTGTACCATGATCAGTGGAACTGGACTCAGAGGGCCAATGTTCTCTGGAGGGCCTGTTATTGAGGGGACACTAGGGAAAAAGGGAATGCCAGAGAGTTAGAGTGGAAGCAATAGCCATGTGGAAAGAGCAGTCCATTTAATAAAGAGTAGGATTTAATAAAGTTACTGATTGGGGCAGCTAGATTAGACACAAATTTCCCTACACAGTTCACCATTCCAAGGAATGCACCCCTTCCCGATCTGTTGCAGCAGACATATTGGTGATAGCCTCAACCTCACTGTGATCTGCTTGTACACCTTGCTGTGTCAACTTCTTCAGGAATGTTGTTTCCATTACACAGAACTTGCATCTTTGTTTAGGTATGTCCCAGCAGCTATTGCTGGGCATTGTCCTGGCTTGTGGTGTTTGCCATAGTGTGTACGGCTCCATGTGCTGTTTTTGCTGGACTTTGAGCTCTGCATGTCTTTCTGCCTCAGGTCCCTTTTTACTGATATTTTGGAGTTTTGGTTGTATCTACAGCATCATAACACAGTCCACCCTCCATAAGCTTCTTTCTGGAGTAAGTGACTTCTGTTGCTTGCATGTCTGCATGCATCTGATGAAGTGGGTTCTAGTCCACGAAAGCTTATGCTTAAATAAATTTGTTAGTCTCTAAGGTGCCACAAGTACTCCTTGTCCTTTTTCTGTTGCTTGGCAAATTCTAAATGCTTTGTCAAGGGTTAATTCTTAATCTTTCAGTGTGGGTTTTTTGTTCCAGATTCTAATCAGGATCTGATCTCTTATCAGGGACTCAGTTATCCCCTCAAAACTGCCAGATTGTCTCTTCAGCCTGAGATCAGTCAGATTCTTTTCTATAGTTTCACTCCCTTTGATCAAAAACATACCTTTCATATCCCTCATTTTTAAATGAAGTGCTCTACTCAAATTTCTTACTTCAGTTTGATAGTTAGCCTCTTCTACCTGAGTTAACTGAAAACTATTAAGCGAATGAGGTGCTTCAGAACCAGCTATTGTCAGAAATAAGGCTGCTTTCTGCCTATCTTCCTTCTTGCTGGTACCCATTGTTTGCATATACAGAGCGAAGAGCTATTTAAACCTTGTGTAGTTGTCTTCCACATATACAGACCATTTCAACTCTGGTGAGATTTTTAACTGCTTCATTTTTCCACTCAAGGTATTTTCTTAATTTATTTTTACTCCTGGTACCATGTCGTGTCCAGTGATCACTCAGTGCTTAAGTGCTGCCAGATATCTGCTTTATTCGCTGTCAAGTTCCAGCTAGCTGTGTCCTGCGCACACTGGAAAGCTTAGCTCTTACAGGCCCAGGCCCCGGTACCACACATTGCACCCATCCTTCTAGCCTATTTCATGTGTACATGACATCTCTGGTCTGTCTCACAAGAGTGTATATGACCTTGAAGGCCTCTGGCCTGTATGGTCTGGGTGGAGATGGAGGATGCTGATCTCTAATCTGTGCCCGGCATCTGGAGAGTCTGACTAGTGCTAAGAAAAAGAAGAATGGAATAGAGCTGGGTGACTGTTCCGTGATGGGCAGGAATACCATTTTGAATAGCCAATATGTTGAAGGCAATGTATGAGGTGTGGTTTCTGGCTTGCCACATGAAAGCAGTGATGGGATTGGTCTCCAGCCACTAATGAGTGCTTAGTTTCATTGCATGTAGACCAGTATGCAGAATTTCCTATGGGACGATGTGGGTAGGGGTATGTTCTGTAGCTCATAGCTGAAAGTTAAATCAAGGACAGAGATAAAGGGGTTAGGAAGTCAGAGTTAAACTTGGGGCTGGAACCTTCACTGAGTGTTCCCAGATCTTCCAGTGGTAGGGCTTTGAGTACAGTTCCCCTGTCCTAGATGAGCCTCCAGGAGCAATTCTGATTCAGGGAATTCCTCCTGGAGCTTCCTGGTGCACTCAGGTTGCGCTCCTTCTGCTACTTCCCTTCATGAAATGCAGCATATTCTTTCCCTGCACAAGTAACCTACTGTGCTTGACAGAGGGTAAGGGAGAACTGGGTCATAGCCCTGCCTTCTTCCTACCTTCTTTAAGTAATCTTCAAATGCAGGAAGTACATGGAGGAACTGTAGTTGTGACCAACTGCAACATAGTAGTGCAAAGGGGGATGGGGGGGGGAGATTTCATAGATTTCCAAGGCCAGAAGAGACATTAGAATATCTAATCTGACCCCTGTATAACACACAACCTATAATTTTGCCCAGTCACCCCTATATTGAGCCCTATCCCTTGTATTTGACTAAAGAGTGTTTTCATGAAAGGCATCCAGTCTTGATGTGAAGACATCCAGAGATGCGGAATCCACCACTTCCCTTGATAGTTTGTTCCAATGGTTAATCACCCTCTCTGTTAAATATTTGTGCCTAATTTCTTGTTTGAATTTATCTAGCTTCAGCTTCCAGCTCTTGGTTTTTATTACACTTTCTCTGCTATATTAGAGACCCTTTCAGTACCCGGTATTTTCTCCGTATGAAGATAGGATTACTTTTTCCACTCCCGTTCACCAGTGGAACATCCACCATAATGTGGCCCTTTGTTAGTAAGCCTGAATTTCTGGTTAAAGGGCCACAGTGTACCCTATAATCACACCTATAACTTCTTGTAAACTACTCTTATGACAAGTAACATCTCAGATTACTGTGGCTGAAAATGATTTAAGGGGAAAAAATCTTTTTGATTTTTGTAGATGTATTTACTTTCTGCATTTGCTAGCATTTCATATGTCATAGATTTCTCTGTTTCCTCTGTATTGTCAATTTTCCCGGTCTGTGAGGGTTTTTCAAAAATAGCAGAGAAGCTTTTTTAAAAAGAAAGTTTATTGTAGCATTATAAAAATTGGCAGGGAGACTCAGGGAGAGAAGTATCACATCAGCCATGAATTTTAACTTTTAAAACAACCACCAGTATGCAATGTTCTCATGCCCTATTCACTCATGTCCAGGGGCAACTATACTTTTTTATTTATTTATTTTTCAAAAGCAGAACATTCAAATGTACCAAGAAATACGTATGTCCCATGTTCTTCGGTTTGTGTTATTGTCTGAAACAGAAGATTGTGAAATAAATGTTAGTATCCATAACTCTTCTCTGGACTATTGTATTTTTGTCCATTTACGTTTTGCACCTGTGTCTATTGGATTACAGGGCCCTTGAGCCATTCAAGTCAGTTTTAAAATCCGTTAGTAATGACTTTTTTTAAAATTGATTTTCCAAAGTCTGCTACATTGTGTTTCCAGGGATCTTGACTTTAAATTGCTGTTCAGCTGACAAAGTGATATATGTTAGCAGTACATCCATTGACATCCAATAACCATTACTAATAAAAAAAAAAAAAACCCTTCCTTTCTTCTTTGTTGTGGAAAGAACATTATACAATGATCTCTGTGGACTAACCATTAGCTCAATGTTCTAAGATTGAGCCAAGGGGACAGAGGTCCATTGACTCGAGTGACAACTGGATTGGGCCTAAATTAACAGGAATTGCAAATTGTGATGAAAGGACAGCAAGGGTGCTTGCTACTATTTGGCACCATGAATAAGATGCTAAAGCTAGTGAGTGTCAGGTCAGCTCTCATAACACAGCAGGGTCAGGAAAGCATTTAGGAACTTGATCAATCATTGCACATTTCACAATGTACTGTGGTATTAATTTAGATGGAATATATGGGCCTAAGTTTGGTATCCGGAGACCCCAGCCTGCTTAGCACCTTGGCAAACATACCATTAAACACCTTTTTTTATCTTATATTAAAGGTACAGAAAGGAAGGAAAAACAATTGAAGCATCTGAGATGTAAAGTATTAAGGCTTTCATTTTAACTACATCTCTTGTTCCCCTTTTCATTAGCTGGACAAAGTTTCTGAAAGTAAAAAGGCCCTTGTTTGACAATCTTTTAAATATACCAAAGATACTAAACTGTTCACTTCTTTATTAATTACCATCTTTAACATATATAGATATATTTATTTTCCCTCCATTTTAAAGAAGACAAAATTCAGAAGGTTCTTTATGTATGAAAAAACCCTCTTATTGAGGAATTTTCATTGAAAAGAGAGACAGATTCACTTTCATTTTTACTGATATACAGTTTTATACTCAGAACTACATATATTCATGCTTCAACATGCATTATCTCCCCCATTTCTGTCCCTGCTTGCTCCCTTGTATATTATCCCACCACAAATATATAATGCCAACCATGTCCTACGTTTATTTTTACAAGGAAATATCTAGTCCATTATCATTAATGCAATAATTTCAGCTGAGTTACATCACCAGGATACTGGAGTAAGACACAGGTGAATCAGGCCCAATATCTCACCCATGAGACTTGAAACAAAATGTTTATAGTTCTCATGGGAATAAATGATTTGGAAAAATCATTGAGAGATGAGAACAACGAAAGTTCAATACCATGAAAAACTGTGTTCAATCATTTGTAATATCCCTTTTAAAAATGGGTTTTGCCTCAGAACTTAATATTTTTCTAATAATGTGACTGTTTCTGCAGTGCATTGCACTAGTTTTACACCTGTGTGATTCTGTTTACACAAGAACAAAGCTGGGGTTGTCCAGTGGGGAATGAAGCCAACTGTATCTAAATTTCACAGTCTGAAGGTGTGAAGTTATTTATAATTCAATCCTTCCTAAGCAGGGCCAGCTTCAGGCACCAGTGCAGCAAGCGGGTGCTTGGGGAGGCCAATGGAGAGGTGCAGCACATCCGGCTCTTTGGTGACAATTTGGCAGCAGGTCCCTCAGTTCCTCTCTGAGGGAAGGACCTGCTGCTGAATTGCTGCTGAAGAACGAAGCGGCAGCAGTAGAGCTACTGCCAAAGTGCAGCCAATAGCGGCTTTTTTTTTTTCTGCTGCTTGGAGTGGCAAAAATGCTGGAGCCAGCCCTGTTCCCAAGGCTGTCAATTTACCAAATTACTCAATAATCCTTGGGGATTTAAAGGCCACTGTGTTAGGGCAACAGTGCACCAGCAGCACTGTAAGTATATCTGTTCATAACGTCAGCAAGAAGAAAAAGATCACTTTACAGCAATTTCAGAATTGAATAAGGTAGCTGTGAAGTTGCCAAGTTCCAGCAACAAGTGGATAACTGCTAGATAGTGAGAAAAGCCCCTGTAGGATAAGTTAGAATAAGGGAATCATTGCCTGATTTTGCAGAGTTGCAGAATTAAAAGCCACTTCCTTGAACTAGAACAAAATTATGTCTATAATTTCCCCCTTTTGGGAAACAGGCTAATGAAAACAAAAAAGAATGTACAAAATGATAGGGTAATGCACAAAGATTGCAGATTAAATGCCAAATGATCATGGATGAAATCAAAGTGAACACAGGTCAGTGTCCATTTGGTGCTGTAACGGTTTAGCATTCTGAGACTGAGCTCATCATGTTGGATTGGACCCCGCCCATCCGGGATGCCACTTGATGTGCTGAGGTCCCTCTGCATCCACCCATTCCACCAGCCTGGGTTTCCTCACCCTGTCCTTGCTGGGCCAGGCCCTCAAGCCTTCTCTAGCACACACACAGGTAAGGCCACACCCACCTGCAGATGCAGACTGAAATCAGCAGTGTGTGGGAAGAATCAGCTTGGGCATTTACTCAGCACTCACATACACACTCCCTTTGGGGAGTAAACCCAAAATAATATTGTCTTGTGCTATATAGAAAATTCTGCACAGCGCAAGCTCCCAAATTGCCCTCTCCCTTAATGTGGCAAGAGAGATCCACAGCTTCTTGTGCCCCCAGATATGAATTGCACAAACTGGGTTCTGTTATAAACAAGATAAGTTTATTAACTACAAAAGGTACATTTTAAGTGATTATAAGGGATAGCACACAGAACAAAGCAGATTACTGAGCAAATAAAACAAAACATGCAAACTAAGCTTAATACACTAAAGAAACAGGTTACACACAGTAATTTCTCACCCTAAAGTTCTTTCAGGCAAATTGCAGAGTTCCTTGAAGACAAAGTGCTTTTGTTTGCAGCATAAAGTTCCAGATATTATTCTCCACAGGCCAGAAAGCTTTTAGTCTGGGTCCAGTTCTTTCCCCAGTTCAGTCTTTGGTCTTCCCAGCAGTCATCTTGGTTGGGGATTCCATGAAGAACCAGAGAACCTGATTAACCCACTGCTCACCTTTAAATAAGATTTATATAAGACGGGAATCCTTTGTTCCCAGTCGAAAAATACCAGCAATGTCCAAAGTGGCATTCCATATCAGGTAATAGGGTCACCTGACCCTTGCAGTGTCAAAGGAGCAACCCAGGAAGCTTCTGAGGAAGGTGGGAGATTAGTATCATCAAAGTCTTATTGTTTTTCCTGCTGGCTCATTGCAGTCTGATTGCTTACACTCTGGTGGGCATTTCCCAGGTGCAAACACAGTGGTAATTGTTACGTCATCAATAGTCCTAACTCCAGATACAGAAATGATACATACAAACAAATTGGATAATCACATTCAGTAAATCATAACCTTTCCAATGATATTTTGCATGACCCATCTTACATAAAATATATCTCTAGGTATGCTATATTCATATCATAAGCATATTTCTATGAAGAATATGGGGCAAAAGGTGACACCTATCTTAAGTTATATCCTCAGGTTTAAACAGCTATAGCTCCATTGTCTTCAGTTACATTTGCACCAAATATCTGGCACAGTTTATTTTCTGTGATGGTAGTAAATGAATTTTAAATTAGTAGAACTGAAGAAAGAGAATGTCTATGTATATCTGATGTAATGGCACTAATACATAAGAAAAAGACAAATAAAAATTAATACTACAGCTTCTCCAAGTTTTCCATCACAGGAATATGGGAAAATAAGGACTATAAACAGAAGAAAAACTCCTCTCTAAACAGTAAATTTTTGAAAGACATGAAAATTCAAGCCTTATATCCTTCTATAAAATCACTTTCAGTGTGGGTCTTATTATTAATTGACCTGATGTTCAACAAAGCTCTATTTAATAAAAAGAGCTATCTATGTTATTTCAATCAATGGACCATATGAAATTTAAATTAGTTAATTTCACAGATTTCAATAAAGAAGAATTGACTCCACATTTATAACTTCTCAGGAGCATGTTACGTACTCATAAAAATATGGAGATTCTGAGTCAGTGCATCTTCAGCCATGATGAGAACAGCGAAGGGTGACATAGACTTGATAATAAAAAGGCACTTCATCTTTGATTAGCAGAAAAGGTCCAAAAGGTGGAAGAGCAATTAACTTTAGAGAAGTATTGTACACGTGTTTAAAGACAACACATGTTAAAGATAAAACTAATTTCCCAAATCATATTGACTAGTGCTTTCATCCAAAATGAATGCCTCTCTACAGTCTGTAGAGTAGCTGCAGTGTTCTTTAAATACTCCTTGCAAACATTCCTGAGGAATTCAGAAACTGAAACAGGGCTCTGAAGAAGCTGCATATGATTCCTTTTGAAAAAGGTTGTGTGATGCTAAATAGATTCCCGATTCCAATTCTATTAATGGAGTTAACCCAATGTCTTAAAGTCTCCAGAAAGTGTAATAAAGGGCAGAATCCCACTGGAATACTCTGTATTGATTCAGTAGCAATGGACTTCAGTGAGAGACCTCAAACCTCACAAACAGATTGGGCTTTTAAGAAGTGCCACTATTGCCTGGGCTGAAACTCCATAGGGTCTAGTCTTTGAGAATGGACCAATGAAATAGGTCCCTGGCACTGATGAAAGAAAGGGTAAGCCCAGACCTTAGCCTGCAAAAAAAAAGATTATCTGGCTGTGACAAAGGGTCTGACCATTGCTCCTTTTATTTGTATCCCCAACCCAAAAATACAATCCAAGTAATTTTATCCATCAGTTTATGTCATGTACTCTCTTGACCCACATTCATCTGATGATTTTGATCTCTGACATGAGAATATTGTTTCCCCTTCTTAATACTTGGACGTTTGTCTTGCCAGGGCTAAGTTTAAATTAGCTGCTGTTTATCCATCTGATGATCTCTGCCAGACCTTGGGACATGGTGGTGATGGAGGTGGAATCTGTGTGGATGGAGCAGAAGTACAGCTGAATGTAATCCACATATTGGTGGCATATGAGCTTCTAGCCCATCACGATCTCTCCAGGTGATCCCACACAAGTGTTAAAAGATGAACGAGGAGAATTGTACCTTGAGGGACATCACATAATAGGTACCTGGCCACAGGGAGGCAAAGAGCAGGTGCCCATCACAATTCTTGGGAATAGGACTCAGTGTAATGACTGGTAGCCAGATAGTGCCATCTCATTCATCCTCACAAGATTTTGTAAGTGTAACGTTCCCATTGGGGTTGCAAATCAGAACATTTGTTTTTGAGAAGTAATTAGGCTCTATCTTTGCTAGCATCAATAGTGAGAGACAAAGACCTTGATTACAAGTGGACAGAGCATTAGTTTGCCACTCAGGAGACCTAGGTTCTAGTCCAAGTGCCATCACTGGCCATTTTGGGCAAGTCACTCTGCTGCTGAGTGCCTCAGTTTCCCTATCTGTAAAATTAGGAATGTGATGTCGACCTCCTTTGTAAAATGCTTTGAGATCTACCGATAGAAAGCTCTGTATGAAATAGGCAATACTATTACAAAATGAACTCGCAGCAGCTCAGAGTGGTGCCCCTAGAATCCTAAAATAGCCTCTAACCTGTTGTCCTTTCCCAAACTTTTTGAGTGGCTAAAACTTGCCGAGGAGGGATGTTGACTGTGAAGATGGGTTGACTGGAGAAACCTGGCAGGTTGTGGTGACAAACACAATTCTCTTTCTTAAAATGAAACAAAGGGAGCATCTTGAGCACGTAGATATCAAGCAGGCTTGAGGGAATCAAGTCGTACAGAAGCAGCCACAGCCAATAATAAGGCACTGTCTGGAGCAACAACCAAACAGATGGTGCAATGAGTCCCTCGTCCACTCCAGAGAACAGACAATTACTTACAGGACAAAGTCCATCTGTTTCTTTAATAAAATGAGGATTCAGCATAACTAAAGCTGCAGTGGGCCTTTGGCCAGATATTTAATTTAACAATCCCCTATAGGCTCATGTAAAAATCTAATATATGCCTCTTAACCTACTGTACTGGGTTCAATTCTTGGTTCACAATTGTAGTAATGAAAGAAATCAGTGCTTCCTGTTAGATTTCTGAGAAATGGCACCCGTGCACCTGAACTGTGAAATTGCTGTAAATTAAGAATGTGAGGAGTGAATAATTTGTAGCAAGCATCTTGTTAACTTGCCTGGAACATTCGCAGCATGACACTGAGGATCAGAGGCCAGAAGGAGAAAGGAGATGGTGTGTAAGGGGCTGTAAAAGAAATGAACATTGCAAAGGTGCAGTAGCTTCAAATCATTAACCTGAGGATTGTTATTGCACTCAAAAGGAGTGCTAGAGAGAGGGTGATCTGCTTGTGAAGAGAGTTCTTTGGACTGATACAGCATTGGGGTGGGTTGGAATAATATAGAATGAGGATGACATTCTGGAGGGAAGGTATTTAAAGTTCTCCATTGCCTTATGCCGTGTTTAGTCATTTCCACCTGAGTGCAAAGTGGGTGCAAACATTACTAAGTCAGAATGGAAGTTTATAACATCCACTTTTGCACATGTGTAAATGCACAAGGTGCAAATTGGTGGAAGATCAGGTGCTGAATGATGGGACAGTGCTGCTTGGGCAGAGGAGGAGACTTAGACTGGGGGAAAGTTATGAGGTTCCGGAATCAAAACACCAGCAGCAGAAGGCGAAGCAGATATCCTACCCTTTCTGGAGGTAAGAGGCTTGGGTCCTTGTGCATGTTTCATTTCTTCATCTCCAGCTCTTCCAGAGTCTGAGGAAGAATTACCCTGTACAGTCGGTGCTCTGCACAGGTTAGTCTGACCTGTGTCTCAAGCATTTTCAGCCAGAGCTGCAGGATGTGGCCTGGAGCAGCCACCTGGAATGGGGGAAATGGAGATTGTAGAAGATAGTGATAGGATAGACATTGAGGTGTGGAGAAAGAAAAGGCCAATCAGATAGAAATTAGTGCTTATTCAACATTGTGCCAAGTTCAACCCTGTTGTAGTTTTATTGAAGTCAGGGATGAATCTGGCCCATTATGATTTAAAAATCATTGCCCAGTTTCTTTCATCGTCCTATCATTTCTTTCCTTTCTCTCTTGCCTTTGCTCTAGGTGATTGAGTCCTGAGTTTGCAACTTCATGAAAGTATATCTACAATTAACACACTCCTGGAGAGCAGAAATTATATTCCCATTCAGTCACATCGTGGGTAAAGTACAGGTAAGAGTCCCTGCTTTACACCATATGGTCAGTGTCCTCTAGGTCTATAACTGGCTTAAAAAGGAGGAATGCCACATCTTTTGGTCAACAAACAAACAAACAACCCCCCCTCCCCCTAACAACTCATGTACCACAATCCTGGCTGCCAATATAGCAGCAGGATTGAAATGTGACTAATAGCAGAACTAGTGAAAACATTTCTATCGAAACTATTCTTTGATGGAAAATTGGGGTTTCAGCGAAATGACATATTTCGTGAAAAGAAATCTGAATTTAGCTCATGATGTTGAGGTCCTAGAGATTCATTTTGTGGGCTTTTTGGGAAAATAAGTAAATAAGCTATTATTGGAGCTGGAAGAAATTTGTCATTTAAAAGTTTTGTTGGCAAAAAAATGCAGATTTGATGACACCAAACCATTTTATGAATTTGTGTCAGTTTTGCCAAATTGTTTGGAGTGCGGGGGAGGGGAAAGAATTCTGAATAAGTTGAAACATTTCTAGGGTGGGGTGTACCAATCTCACACTAGCCAGGGAAGGGTTAACATGTGGGTACAAGCCTTGTGACATCTGCAGTTGTTTTGAGTGGAGGGTTTGCAAAGGGAAAGCCCAGCTTAGCAGGGGACCTCCAGTGCTCCATGCTGCGAGAGATGCCTACCTGGGACCAGGAACTAACTAGAGACAGCTGCTTGCCAGAGCCTCCATGAGGGAATGCAGCCTTGATGTGAGACTGTTTGGTTTGCTTGGTGCTACTGACTGAGACTGCTGCAGGCCCTGCCCTGCCTGAATAGGAGCAGCCAGATAAAAGCCTTTTGTCTTTTTGCTCTTGACTGGGGATCTAGCAAGCCCAGCAGTGACCCTGTCAGTTTTGTTTTAATTCTGTTGGTTCAAAATGACTGTTCTGAAACTTTATTCAATTTTCTTATTATTATTATTCTAGTAAACATTTAACAGTACTCAGAACTGAAACAAAATGTTTAGTTTTGGGCTGAATGCAATGCTTTGACCTGAAATGAAATTTTATTTTGACTTTTTTGTTTGTCTTTGGAATTGCCAATGGATTAACAAAATCCATGATTTACACAGCCCTAGTAATACAAACTGAGGAGCATGGTCCAAAAGCAGATCTGCTTATTCAGCATCCCTGGCACCACCATGAACCTTGGTGATTTGGAAATTACTTGTTTTATTGTTTTTATTTTTGGAGCCATTCCTAGTCTGGCTGGGCAAAACTGAAGTACAGCTGGTGCATTTTTGCAAAAATAAATGGCAAACCAGCCCTAGTGTCTATTCGTAATGAATTGAATCTGTAATTAGAGAATTTTATGAACTGAGTATTAACTTTGCTGAAGATTTAGGTGAGAAACCCTGCTCATTTGGAACAGATGTGAAAGGCTTGAATTGTAACCGAACCACAGCATTGAAGGAAGATAAGTCCAGGAAGAGGCAGCACTGGGGGACTATGTACCACACTCTCCTATGAGGCAATTCTGCTCAGGTTCTTACTCTGTGATGGTATGGATGTTGTTAAGGGGAAAATAGGGCAAAAGCATGTCAGATCCAGAGGTTCTCATGGGAAGATGGGAGGCTGTGCTCAGGACTACAGTCCAGGGGCTATAACAGTAGTTGAGAAGTGGCTGTGCCAATGTTCCATAGTTTGGAGACAATGATTCTATTGCCACCTATCCTCATGTTGGTCATCTCTACAAAAAGCAATTTACTTGAGCTGTGTGGGGCTATGAATAGAGGAATGTGAATGGTGCAAAAAAGAATTTGTAAAAAATAATGATCTCCATGAAACCCACAAATTCACATCTGCACTACTTAAAATCTCTCTAATTCCCTTTTTTACAAACATTCATACAAGCAAAATTTTGTTCATGAGTTAAAAGTGAAAGAATCACAAGTATTCAGGCAGATCCATATCCATGCGTAAATACTTGGATGACACTGTATCCACAAAGTACCCACCCTGGAGGGGGTCATTCAACCTTCTTGTGAGTTTGGGAGACATCCAATAAGGGAACAGAGACAAGACGTGATTTAGAAGACCAGTCACTCGCCTCATGAAGAGCATGAGAAGTAGTCGGCACCATGCATAAGCTGTATGGGTCTTCCTAAAGTTCACTGAAGTCTCTGGAATGGCCCCCATTGCCTTCACTGAGCTCTGGATTGGACAACATATGCATCCATAGGCTTAGATGTGTTTGCGTAAACCGCTCATTAAACAAACTTGAATAACCGACATTCCTAAAACTCTAAATCAGTTTGTTAATACTTTAGTAACAAAGGGACTACATCTGTTTTTTTTTCTTTTTTTAAGTGTTCATCTTTAGTAATGAGTCATTGACCCTTGAAGCCTTAAATTCTTTCAGTCCTTTCCCTTGGAGAATGTTTAGAGCACTAAAAACACATTAGGGTCACCTTTATTCAAAATTGGCTCATCCCACTCTTACACCAAATTCACTAGTAAATGAGGAACCGTCATTCTCTTAGTTTCTCGTGGAAATCTGGGTTTTCTGTAAAATGATATCCTGTCTCTGAAACAGGATTTAAGTGACAAGTTGTTCCCTTAGTTACCTCAACAAGACCTAACTGATATATAAGGAAGGGAATCTTTAGGTCGCTAGCATATGGGCACTAGTTATCTCTGAAGGAGAGAGCAAGCTAATATTTTATCAAGTAGTTAATTTTTGTTTCTATACCTTATTGTGGAGAGCTGGGTGGAGTAATGTTGGTGGAACCATATTCCATTGGAATATACAGTTCTGTCTCAATTGAACTTGGGTCATTTTGCTGGCATTTTGTTTGAGAAAAAGTTCTGACAAAGTAGAAACGTCTCATTGATTTTTAATTTTGAAATGACTTCTAGGTTTGATTTTTTTTATTTTGCATTAAGTTATAATACAATACAAACAACTTTAAAAGTCAAAATCAAAATGTTTCTTTTTGAATGATCCCAAACTAATTTTTCCTTCTGAATTTTTTTTGGTTTTCACTCTGATTTGCAACAAAGTCAAATTTCAAAATCTCTAAATCCTTCATAAAAATGGAACTTCTGTCCCCACACAGCTTGTTCTTACTATCACTGTAAACTGTGTTTTTAAGAGTATACAAAAGAAATGGTCACTGTCCCATAAAAGCTTACAGTCTATAGTAACTCAGAAAAATACAGAACCTGAGGCAACACTTCAAGCGCATGAAGTTATCACCCAAAATGTAGACTTTCCAAAAAGAGCATGTTTGCAAAATATTTTCATTATTGTTTTAAAAATTTAATAAAAAAGGGGAAATAAGATGTTCCAGTGGATAATAGGACGCCCTGGGATGTTAGCGGCCCAGGTTCAAATCCCAGCTGTGTTGTCAGCTTCCTGTATGATGATAAGCAAATTATGTAGGACTAGATTTCTAAAGGTATTTAGGTGCTCAATGATGCAGACAGGAGTTTGTGAAAATCCCAATGGCTGCCTATGTGACTTTGCTTCTTTAGACACTTAAATATCTTCTGGCTGTGAATCACTGCTAACTAATCTTTGAGTGTAAGGTCTTTCAACCACTTGTACACTCATCATAGGGCAGGTCTACATTATAGGGTTAAGTCAAGCCTAAGTTACGCAACTCCAGCTGTGTGAATAAAGTAGTTGGAGTTGATATAGCTTAGGTTGACTTATTGAGGTGTCTACACTGCAATGGGTCAACTCTCCCATCGACTTACCTTATGCTTCTCGTGCTGGTGGAGTACTGGAGTCGACGAGAGAGCAATCAGTGGTCAATTTAGTGCATCTTCACTAGACCCACTAAATTGACCCCCAGTGGATCGAACACCGCAGCGTCAATTCACCAGAAGTGGAGACAAGCCCTTATAGTAATTAAATCTAGACAATATTGCCCTAGTTTGCTTATGAGAATGTCATGTGGGACTGTATCAAAAGTCTTACTACAATCAAGCTATATCACAGCTTCTGCTTCCCTCCGATCCACTAGGCCAGTAACCTTGTCCCAGAAGAGAATTAAGTTGATTTGGCATGATTTGTTTTTGCAAATCCTTGCTGGCTATTCCTTATAACCCTATTATTCTCTAGGTGCTTACAAATTGATTGTTTAATAATTTAACAGTAGTACTTTCCTACCCACTGTGAGGATAAATACATTGAAGAGTGTGAGGTGCTTATGTTCTCTGGTTTGGCTATATAAAAGACATGGAACAAAAATTATCCTGGTTAGTTTATTTTTTTAATCTAAACATGAATGAAGCTGTTTATTATCCAAACATTTATTATCCAATAATGAAAGATTAAAAGTAAATTAGATATTAAAACTGGAAGAATTTTTAACAACGTAAGGTTTTATTAGTAATACTGGTAGGGAAACTTGGTTTTAAGATTAAAGGGATAAACTTGTCCCTAGAATAAGTCCACTGACTTCAGTAGAATTACAATCAAGAAGGGATAGGCATCCTGATTTTTAACCAGATTGTGTCTTATTAAAATAAAATCACAGCACCTGACCTTTTCACATGGAAGGAGTAGCTGTTGGTGTATATTTGTCTTTTAGAAAAAAAAAATAAAATCCCCTTCTTTGTTGCTTTAACTGGGTGACTTTTAGCCGCACTTGCTTTGCTCTTTTATATTAATTGGGTCATTCAATATAAACCTCTCTGTAAAAACAACTAAACCCAAAGATATTTAGTTAACTCTTCACTAAATTGTGCAATTTAGTGGATTGTTTCCTTTAACATTGGTTTGTCCACCTTCATGTAAGAGCTCAATTGGTTTCATCGTATGCCTAGCTCACAGCAACATACTCTATCCTCCCAGCCATCTGAGGGCCAGAGGGAGGCCCTTGAGACAGATGAGTGAAGAGTGCATCCCCACCACATCTAAACAAAAATAAAACTGTGCCAGAAATTACAAAGGAGGCACAACCCAGACCTCCAGTGCCAAGAGGGTTACCCTCCCACAACACAGGTCCCCAGTCCAACTCCTGTGGCACTCTCATAGCCTTGTTACAATTGAAAACAGTTACAGTCTGCAAGGGACATAGGCATTGAAATATGTTTTCAGGAACTGTAATATGTTTCAGAGTGTCTGGCTCAGTTTCAGGCATTTTGACAGGCTATAATCTGTCCTTCTTGAAACAATTGACGATTGTGCAGACTGGAGCTGTGAAAATAGCCTGGAAAACAGACATCTGTTATTTTCAAAATATTATTAAAAGTGGAAAAACTACCATTAAAAAGTGCAGGGGGCCATTGGTTCTCCTAGAGGTGTTTTCATTTTGAGAGGTAGCTTCAGAGTGATGTATATTTTTGTAGCCTTAAAGGTACAACTCTAACTAAGACTACAGGCTTTCAATGACACAAGTTGCTAATAACTCCATTATTCGCATATGATATGCAGATGCCGATGGGAATGTGAATTAAGGTTGGAAATTATCCCCCATAAAAAGCAGGAAATAAAATGTGAAAAAACTAACAACAGTGTTAACTTAGCTTTAGTGCACAAACATCAATTACAATGAACATTTAACAACCTCAGTAATAATGAAAAATACCACCATATATGAAACGGGGAGGAAATTGATTGTTTTGAAAAATTTAACTTCTTATCCTGACTTGTGTATTTGAAAACTCCACTAGCTGGATAATTGCTGGATATTTTTGTCTTTTTTTAAAAAAAAAATTTTTTTTCTTTTAAAAACACCAACATGTGATGGGGGTGTCTACCCCACACCAGTGAACAAAGGGTTAACAGGAGTCTGAGAACTCTATTAGACCACCTTGCTGAATCTCGTGTGTGTGTGTCCAGCCTGATTTTTTTTTTTTTTTTTTTCTGAGCCCCAGCTGGGGAGGAACTGAACCTTCTTCATAAAAGAAGGAAGTGAATGCTAGAGGGGAGGTTCAGGAGAGAGGAAGTAGGGAGTTCCCTCTTTCCAGGAAAAGACTGGGGAAGGTGGAGTGAAAAGAGCCACAGGGGTGGAATTAATCCCTGTGTGGGCCCTGAAAAGGGGCAAGGCACAAAGACGGAGTCCTCAGGGGCTGGTGGTCTAGCAGAGAAAGAGGGAGCTGGAAGGTCTAGGGAGAAGCCAGAGGCCTGGGAACCGGAGGAGAGGCCGTATTAAGCACAGGCAGAAAGGAAATACCACAAGGGCCTTGGAGGTCAGAAGAGGCCCAGGGCCCAGAGTGGACAGGGAGCTGCAGACAGGGGAGTTTGAGAGGGAGTTTGACAGAGGGAGGCTTACAATGGTTAGGAAGACCTGTGCCAGCACTGCTTCTGTCTCCTCCACCTGCGCCTGTAGCCAGACAGAGCACCTGAGCATGGATGCTTCTACCCAGATCCTGGTATGGTTTTGCAGGGACTGTAACTTGCAATTTCCACTTACTGATATCCAGGCTGGGGGAAGGGGATCCAATGTGAAAGGTGCCTACTGGTGGAATCTCTCAGGCGGCAGGTGGGAGAGCTACAGGAGGAGGTGGCTAGGTTGAGGAGCATCCGAATCCACGAGCGATTCCTAGACAGTGTCCATGTGGAGACAACTGAGGTAGCTGTCCCAGTACACAGGACTGCTAACTTACCACTGGTGGAGGAGGAGATGGCTCAGGGTGGACACTGGCAGCTGGTTACTTCTGGCAGCAGGCAGTGCTCCACCCCTGCTTCGAACCCTCCTGCCGTGGTAATTAGTAACCGTTATGCTCTTCTTGATACAGGAGAGAAAGAATCACTCCCTACAGTAAAGGAGGAGAAGCCTCATACCCCTAAGGCTGGGAGGTCTGCTGCCACCACTGCGAATAGGAAACGGTAGAGTAGTGGTGGTCGGAGACTCTCTGCTGAGGGGGATGGAGGCATCCATCTGTTGCCCTGACATTTCATCTCAGGAGGTATGCTGCCTGCTGGGGGCCCGTATCCGAGATGTTACAGAGGCGTTGTCGAGGATTATCCAGCCCTCTGACTACTACCCCATGCTACTCATCCATGTGGGCACAAATGATACTGTGAGGTGTGACACTGAGCAGATCAAGAGTGACTACAGGGCTCTGGGAGTAAGGGTGAAAGAGTTTGGAGCGCAGGTGGTATTCTCTTTGATTCTTCCTGTCAAAGGTAGGGGCCCGGGCAGAGACAGATGCATCATGGAGGTGAATGCCTGGCTGCGAAGATGGTGTCGCCAGGAGGGCTTTGGCTTCCTCGACCACGGGATGCTATTCGAGGAAGGACTGCTAGGCAGAGATGGCGTTCACCTTTCGAGGAGGGGAAAGACCCTATTTGCACACAGACTGGCTAACCTAGTGAGGAGGGCTTTAAACTAGGTTCGACGGGGACAGGTGAGCAAAGCCCACAGGTAAGTGGGGAACATGAAGACCTGGGAGATGGGTCGGAAACAAGAGGGAGCGTGGGCTGTAATGGCAGAGAGAAAGGAGGGTCAGGGCAAAACTGGGAGGCAAGATCAAACCAGTATCTTAGATGCCTATATACAAATGCGAGAAGTATGGGTAATAAGCAGGAAGAACTGGAAGTGCTAATAAATAAATACAACTATGACATGGCTGGCATCACTGAAACTTGGTGGGATAATACACATGATTGGAATGTTGGTGTGGATGGGTATAGTTTGCTCAGGAAGGATAGACAGGGGAAAAAGGGAGGAGGTGTTGCCTTATATATTAAAAATGTACACACTTGGACTGAGGTGGAGATGGACATAGGAGATGGAAGTGTTGAGAGTCTCTGGGTTAGGATAAAAGGGGTAAAAAACAAGGGTGATGTCATGCTAGGAGTCTACTACAGGCCACCTAACCAGGTGGAAGAGGTGGATGAGGCTTTTTTTAAACAACTAACAAAATCATCCAAAGCCCAAGATTTGGTGGTGATGGGGGACTTCAACTATCCAGATATATGTTGGGAAAATAACACCGCGGGGCACAGACTATCCAATAAGTTCCTGGACTGCATTGCAGACAACTTTTTATTTCAGAAGGTTGAAAAAGCTACTAGGGGGGAAGCTGTTCTAGACTTGATTTTAACAAATAGGGAGGAACTCGTTGAGAATTTGAAAGTGGAAGGAAGCTTGGGTGAAAGTGATCATGAAATCATAGAGTTTGCAATTCTAAGGAAGGGTAGAAGGGAGTACAGCAAAATAGAGACAATGGATTTCAGGAAGGCGGATTTTGGTAAGCTCAGAGAGCTGATAGGTAAGGTCCCATGGGAATCAAGACTGAGGGGAAAAACAACTGAGGAGAGGTGGCAGTTTTTCAAAGGGACACTATTAAGGGCCCAAAAGCAAGCTATTCCGATGGGTAGGAAAGATAGAAAATGTGGCAAAAGACCACCTTGGCTTAACCACGAGATCTTGCATGACCTACAAAATAAAAAGGAGTCATATAAAAAATGGAAACTAGGTCAGATTACAAAGGATGAATATAGGCAAATAACACAGGAATGCAGGGGCAAGATTAGAAAGGCAAAGGCACAAAATGAGCTCAAACTAGCTATGGGAATAAAGGGAAACAAGAAGACTTTTTATCAATACATTAGAAGCAAGAGGAAGACCAAGGACAGGGTAGGCCCACTGCTCAGTGAGGAGGGAGAAACAGTAACAGGAAACTTGGAAATGGCAGAGATGCTTAATGACTTCTTTGTTTCGGTCTTCACTGAGAAGTCTGAAGGAATGTCTAACATAGTGAATGCTTATGGGAAGGGGGTAGGTTTAGAAGATAAAATAAAAAAAGAAAAAGTTAAAAATCACTTAGAAAAGTTAGATGCCTGCAAGTCACCAGGGCCTGATGAAATGCATCCTAGAATACTCAAGGAGTTAATAGAGGAGGTATCTGAGCCTCTAGCTATTATCTTTGGAAAGTCATGGGAGACGGGAGAGATTCCAGAAGACTGGAAAAGGGCAAATATAGTGCCCATCTATAAAAAGGGAAATAAAAACAACCCAGGAAACTACAGACCAGTTAGTTTAACTTCTGTGCCAGGGAAGATAATGGAGCAAGTAATTAAAGAAATCATCTGCAAACACTTGGAAGGTGGTAAGGTGATAGGGAATAGCCAGCATGGATTTGTAAAGAACAAATCGTGTCAAACCAATCTGATAGCTTTCTTTGATAGGATAACGAGTCTTGTGGATAAGGGAGAAGCGGTGGATGTGGTATACCTAGACTTTAGTAAGGCATTTGATACGGTCTCGCATGATATCCTTATCGATAAACTAGGCAAATACAATTTAGATGGGGCTACTATAAGGTGGGTGCATAACTGGCTGGATAACCGTACTCAGAGAGTAGTTATTAATGGCTCCCAATCCTGCTGGAAAGGTATAACAAGTGGGGTTCCGCAGGGGTCTGTTTTGGGACCGGCTCTGTTCAATATCTTCATCAACGACTTAGATGTTGGCATAGAAAGTACGCTTATTAAGTTTGCGGACGATACCAAACTGGGAGGGATTGCAACTGCTTTGGAGGACAGGGTCAAAATTCAAAATGATCTGGACAAATTGGAGAAATGGTCTGAGGTAAACCGGATGAAGTTCAATAAAGACAAATGCAAAGTGCTCCACTTAGGAAGGAACAATCAGTTTCACACATACAGAATGGGAAGAGACTGTCTAGGAAGGAGTATGGCAGAAAGAGATCTAGGGGTCATAGTGGACCACAAGCTAAATATGAGTCAACAGTGTGATACTGTTGCAAAAAAAGCAAACGTGATTCTGGGATGCATTAACAGGTGTGTTGTAAACAAGACACGAGAAGTCATTCTTCCGCTCTACTCTGCGCTGGTTAGGCCTCAACTGGAGTATTGTGTCCAGTTCTGGGCACCGCATTTCAAGAAAGATGTGGAGAAATTGGAGAGGGTCCAGAGAAGAGCAACAAGAATGATTAAAGGTCTTGAGAACATGACCTATGAAGGAAGGCTGAAAGAATTGGGTTTATTTAGTTTGGAAAAGAGAAGACTGAGAGGGGACATGATAGCAGTTTTCAGGTATCTAAAAAGGTGTCATCAGGAGGAGGGAGAAAACTTGTTCACCTTAGCCTCTAAGGATAGAACAAGAAGCAATGGGCTTAAACTGCAGCAAGGGAGGTTTAGGTTGGACATTAGGAAAAAGTTCCTAACTGTCAGGGTGGTTAAACACTGGAATAAATTGCCTAGGGAGATTGTGGAATCTCCATCTCTGAAGATATTTAAGAGTAGGTTGGATAAGTGTCTATCAGGGATGGTCTAGACAGTATTTGGTCCTGCCATGAGGGCAGGGGACTGGACTTGATGACCTCTCGAGGTCCCTTGCAGTCCTAGAGTCTATGAATCTATGAAACAGCAATGTGGTGGAAGGAGAAGACCTAGCTTGTTAATACAGGGCCCCTGGGCTGGAACCCAGAGCAGAGGGTGGGCCTTGCTTCCCCAGTCTGCCCTGCGAAAGAGATGTACGAGCCTGATATAAGGATCATTGAGCTCAGGTGGGGCTGAACACTGAGCCCTAAGGGCATTCTGAGGAATAATCCAAGAAGGGGTAGAAGGATCTCTTGTGTTGGGACTTTTTATTGTGTTCTTGATACCCCAGAACATGAGAGCTTTTAAAGTGGTCTGTCCAGAGGGCTGAGTCACGAGAACAGGTGGCTCACTATGGGACTCGAGTGATTGCTGGCAGGGGGTGCTACAGAGGAGAGAGCTGCCATGAGGGGACACTCCAATGGTGAGTCCACCCTGCTATCCATAAATTTAAGCTTGAAATTAAATAAAGGTTTCTAACTATCAGAGGAGAGAATTTCTGGAACAGCTTTCCAAGGAAAGTAGGTGGGAGGGGGGAAGGGAGGGGGAACCTAACTTGTTTCAAAACTGAACTTGACAAATTTATGGAGGGGATGGTATGATGAGGTTGACTGCAATGGCATATGGTCCATCTGCTACTGCTATTAGCACAATTCTCCTATGGCCAGAGATGGGACAATAGATGTGGAGGGCTCTGAGTTACTACAGAGAATTCTTTCCCAGGTGTCTGGCTGGTGGGTCTCAGACACATGCTCGGTGTCTAACTGATCCTCATATTTGGGGTCAGGAAGGAATTATCCCCCAATTCAGACTGGCAGAGACCTTATGGGTGGCTTGCCTTCCTCTGCAGCATGGGGCACAGGTCACTTGCTGGTTTGAACTAGAGCAAATGGTGGAGTCTCTTGTAACTTGAAGCCTTTAAATCAAGGTCAGAAGACTTCAGTAACTCAGCCAGAAGTCACGAGCCTACTACGAGGTTCTGTGGCTTGTGATGTGCAGGAGGTCAGACAATGAGTCTATGATATCAGTTGCAAGTGAAATAAAAAATTAAAATGCATTTATACAATATTAAAGGTACATGTAAGCAGGGTCTAATGAGCTCTCCCCGGACATCTAGTGATGAGCTGGGTGAATAGACTTCAGGAACAGACCGTGTTTGATTAGACACACCTCTTCTGCCTAGGCGCACAGCATGACGGAGCTGCTTTGCCAAAATGATCACTTATAGCAGTGTTGGGTTACAAATCACTTGAGTGTAGAGGTAATGAATTGTTGTTATCCTTAGTGTATGAGTAAAGCAGAACTGTGCTTAGCCTGCCCTGATTGATGGGGTCACCCTAAACTGAATCTTCCTAGCTAAGCAGGGGGAAGGGATGCCAAAGCCTTGTAGGGGGGAAAATGGGTGTTCTGACCCAGTGGTATGGCTTTTGCTCAGAGTCCTAGACAGCATTTGGATGTTCCTTTTCCAGTATTTAAAGACAGAGCTAATTAGATTAAATTGAGAGGTTTTATTTCTGTTCAGCAATTACCAAAGCTGAATCACTGCTAAGTATGTTTAGGGGCTATGCCTTAGGCCTGGTGTAGGGACAGTAATGAAAGGAAAGAAAATGTAGAGGCTTTACTGGCAGTGAGGGTCCCTGCTACCCAGTGAAATCACTAAAGACCTGGGTTAAGCAGTGAAACTTCAGACCATGGCATCCCAGAAGTGGAAGTGAGCGTCCAAGAGTGACAGCATATAACCAGTGGCAGCAGAGAAAAGCCGTGGCAGCATATGACCAGCAGTAGAAGAGACAAGCACTGGAGGCAGCAGCAGCAGCAAACAGCCAGTTGCAGAAGTCCACAGGGACCACAGGGTCATTGCTTGATTTCTCTCACCCTGTTTCTGAAAAGGGAAGTGACCCCCTGTGAACACTCCTGTGAACTCTGGGTCTTCACTAGCCAAGGACAGCCAGCTGTGAGTGGGTGGCAGTGGAGGGAGAGGGGAGTGCTGTGTTAAAGGGACATTTGTTCGTTGAACTTTCCTACCACAAGGTGGGAAATTGAGGCAAAGGACGCTGCCCAATGCACTGTGGGGGCAGGTTTTGGTAATGACTGCACACTTTCGAATGTGGTTGTGTTGTTTTCCCAAACTAATAATTAGTTCCTTTTCCCTTTAATAAAAAAGTTCTGTTTTATTATTCCCAGACTCAGTGCTTGTGGAGGGGAAGAATTGCCTCTTAGAGGCAACCAGTGATAGTGGTAAATTTTTCCAGATGACTGAGTGGGGACTCGAGCTGATTCTGTTTTGTATTGTTAAGAGGAACCCCCTACATACTGAATCTGGCCCTTGTTGCTGCCAACCCCACTTGATAGAGGTTACACATCTATAGTGGAAATTACAAAAACTCAGGAAATGCAAAGTTAAAGTTTCAAAGGCAGTTTCAACTTTTATTTGTATGTCTGACGTGTTCTGTTCTGTTCCTGTTTTCTTGTTAAATGTTGAGCTTAATCATGTGTCTCTTTGCATTTCTTGTACACCCCAAATTCCCATTTAAATTAGCTGAGGTTTTGGTGCAGCAAGACTGCAAAACTAGGCTCTGTATTAAGTGAATTTGGTGTTGCACAGAACACACCTTAAAGGGCCCTGTGCATGACTTAAACCTGATTGAAGCAGTAATGTTAAAATTGTATTTTTTTCCCCATTGTTCCAGCAGAATCCAGACAAATTGAAACAGTTGCTGTTCCAGTGCACACAGGAGAGTGAAGGATCTGGAGATGCCACACAGGGAGTCTGTACCTGTACAGGAGATTTGGAGGACATTTTTGTGTGAACTTGCTCCAGCTCACAAGATGGTTTTTTTGGCTACAGGGATTCAGTAGCCACTGTCCTACTTCACCACCCCAATGTGAGTGTATTGGTGGCGGCCGCTGCTGCTTCAGCAGCTGTGAATGTGGAGTTGCACTACTGCCTGGTAGAGTGAAGGATTCTGTTCTCCACCATTGCAGGACTCACAACATCAGTGCTGGCTTCTTCCAGCTGTTGTGTGGGGAAGATTTGCCCTTTTGCATGAGTTTAAGTGGGGATTAAGTGCTCTCTACACAGGATTGAGTCCACCCAAAAGGTGAAGTACAACATACAGGAAGCTAACATTGCTGTTGGATCTGGCGTTTTTCAATTTCCTGACTTAAGTACTGATCCAAACCCATTGAAATCAAGGGGAGCCTCCCTCTTGATTTTAGTGGATTTTGGATCAGGCCTTTCTTGAATTTCAAGTGCCCAGTCCTGCGTCTAGGATCAAGGTCTAGCTTATGCAACCTTAATGTTGCATTTACAACAGGGTTTTTTGTTTTTTTTTTTTCTCATTTATTGTGCCAGATTCTCAGTTGGAGCTTAGTCTTTCAAAGTGCTGAACATTCCAACTCTGATTCAGCAAAACAATTAAACACATGCTTAACTTTAAGACCCTGAGTAGTTCCATTGACTTGCAGTGGAACTCCTCACATGCCTAAAGTTAAGCACATGCTTAGGGACCAAATTCATTCATGATAGAACTCCTCTGCAGTAGATTGAGTATCATTAGAGATGAATCTACCCCTAAGTGCTTTGCCGGAGCAAGGCCAGAGTGCTCAGCATTTTGCAGGATAGGACCCCTGGTGCTAATCAGTATTACTCCATTGACCCAGGCTTATGAGATGGCCTAATGTATTTCATTCCTGTTATGTGCAGTATGGAGAAACAAGCTATTCAGATTCAAGTTAAACATTGCATCTGTATTTTTATTTTACTGACACTATGTGTATACAATTATAGTACACATCATCGTGTTGCAATGATCTTTCCAGTTCTAGTAATCTGTAAATTTTTACATCAATTACATGTTCAGGAGTAAAAGTAGCTCAGCTATTGCACATGTACGACAGAACGAAAAACAATTTATTTCTGTTGTCTCTTCTTTCAATCTTTTTCAATTTACTTCCTCCTTGATCCCTCTTCAACACTTGAAAAGAACTAGACATATTTTATCATGTACTAAGGGGGAAATTTACTCCTCTGTAGAGGACCTGCCCTGGGCATATGCAGCAAAGGCCACATAAGTCCTTAAAATAGGATTGATATGTGATTTAAGGGCATTCTGCACAGGGATGAATTTCATCCCATCAAGTCCCACAGGAGTGTTAATAGTGCATAAGGCTGATGTGGATTTAAGGATGTTCTGCACAAGGGTGAATTTCATCTGAACTGGCTACTGTGCAAACATCCAAAAATACAAACCTAACTAGTGTGACGCAGATTAGGCTCTATCAATACTATATGTGACACCTTAAATCCACTGCATTTACAATTTGTTGCAAATTGTTCATTACATTTTCTATATATACCTCCTGTTGCCACAGCACAGGAGGGACAGATTAGGATAACATAAAATAGTTATAAATATGCTTTAGGAATTAAAACACTGGGGTACAAAATGACTACCTTCAGGTTGAGAAAAATAAGATTTTTAAAGGATTTATACAGAGTCTAACCTATCCTCTCCTTAGTGGTTTATTGGTGCGTTTGGTGCATGTGGAGGTAGCTGAGCTGAGAAAGTAATTGTCAACAGGTTCAGGATGCGAGAAGAACTCAAAATTACTGCATCCGCCCCCTACAGAGAAAATGGATTAATAATTCTTCCCTCCCTCCCAGAATGAGCTTGATGTGACTTCACCTATTTGTCCTCCCTTTGTGTCAGAACATAACGACAAATTTCAATTTAGTTCAGGTCAGTGAATGTTATGATTATTGTTGGTTTTAAGTAATTTATTTTCCTTGATACGTAATTTATTCTGTAATCGGAGAAGTATACAACATAGTTCCCTTTGCAGATTTTTGGGAAGCTGCCATCAATTCCTTTAGCACTATGAGTTCCTACTCACTCTGGGTGAAATTCACACCCACACAAGGCCTATGTACCATTTAAGTTCCACTTAAACTATATGGACTTTCAAGGCTATTTTTCTTGCTTGAATTCTGAGAGGGTGAATTTCACTCCCATGCAGCACAAGGTCAATGCACCATTTAAATTTCACTTAAGCCCTAAGGCATTAGGTTGTTGGCTAACTTCTGGGAAACATAATGGTAGAAGTGGGTTAAATGAGGTTTAAATGCCACATAGACCTTGTGCTGCTCCTTTTCCCAGGTGTGCATTCCACCCATTCAGAATTCAAGCAAGAACAACAGCCTTAAAAAGGGAACTGAATTACAAGAGAGGAAATGGCTATTCTGGTAGAAAGGCCATCTGTACAAATTGTAATCCTTTCAACTCTTCATCCGCAGGGTCTGAAATCATCTGTCCTTCTTAATTTGAGAAAACCCCATGCGCCAACCAACTGGAAATGTAACCTCTTGATTTGCTCTTGTTTAATTGATTTGAGAAAATAATTAAAAGCAGAATATTGCAATAAATGGTAGCACTCTCTCAAACTAGCGAATGACTCTGAACGCTTATGGTGAATCAAACATAGGCAGCTCAATAGTCCCAGAGGGAGGTTATTTATTTGCAAAACAGTTAATCTTTTAGCCTGTCACTTCAGTCTTTTTGACAGTTCATGCTGTACTGATACTAATAAAAATCCTGAGTCTGTATTGATTTATTGAAGATTTAAAGTAGATTTGTTTCCAAAAGCTATATTCTCAAACAGCAAGGAGGTACAGATATGTCGGTACATTTGCAGTCAGACTCAAATTCAGATTTTTCTCGTGGTGATGAAGTTCACTTCAAAAGTGACTTAGGCACATTGGAAAAATCCATCCTTAGGCTCCTAGGTGTCATGCCTAGCCAGCCAAGTTGGAAAGCACAGAGTATTATACTGAAGTGTACACCCATTAGTGCAGGGTATCTTGCCACTGGCAAAAGCAGTACAAAATATGTTACACATGCATATTTGAGGATTTAGAAAAATTGTATATCATATTACTTTATTTGATAAACAGTACATGATCATGGAATTAGAGCGTGTCCTAATCCACAGGTACAGTGGGAAGAACTAACATTCTCATTTGCTGACTTTTGTACTCACCAAGATGCAAATGTAACATTTGCTTGTTGTGGGATTATTTAAATAGCTGTTATGGTGCCTGCTCTTTAATCTTTATATTATAAATTCTTCCAGAACATACAAGTTTCAAAGGTCTCTTCTTTCCCTCGATTTGGCAGCAACCCAGAAAGGAGCTCCTGTTTTAAGAGCAATGTAAGATGTCAAATTCAAATATGTGCCATGTTTGGTGCATTTACTAGACCTGGAAACTTTTATTTAAACCATCAGAGAAACACTCACAATTATGAGGCTCCCTTGGTTTTGAGATGAAAAACATGGCCAGCCTTGACTATAAAAGCTGTCAAATACTGAAGCTATTCTTTATTGCATGTATTCTGAACACATTTCCGGTGCTTCTGTTAGCAACTGCTAGGTCTGCATGCTAGGAATGACTGACATTATTCAAGGTCAACATCGAGAATTTGACCCTGGGAGTCTTGAAAGCAATACTTTTGGCATTTCTCTGAGTGATATAGAGAAAGACAGGAATTAATCAGTAGTATTACATACAAAAATTTGTTGTAAGAAAATGAAAAATTTAAAAGTGGGTTTTTTGGAGGGGCTGTATCCTGAAATTGGAACAAGTATCTTTTTTCATTATTATTTAACCTATATGGCACCTAGAGGCTGAGTAGGTCAGGGCCCTATTGTGCTATGTGCTGTATGAGTATAAAGAAAATGCAGTCCCTTACGAGACTTTATAATCTAAAAATACCTACCTCTCGGCTGCCACTTCTCCATTTCCGCTTGCCTTGTTACTCTGAGTAGTAAGGGAAGGATTTCACCCTCATTTAGTACCTTATATGTGAAATCACTTGGTATGTAACAGAATTTTGGAGAATCGATTCATATGCTATAGTCTCATACAGAGAACACCGGTAGATGCTGAAGAAGGGCTTTGAACTGTTGCACTGTATGTCTCAAACAAAGTAGTGTTCAGTCAAACAAAGTAGTGTTCAGTCATACCTATCTATTACTGAAGATAATACAAAAAACTTAACATAGTGCAGCACCTGGGTTTTACATATCTGGCTACCAGCATTTTGGCATAGTTCATCAACAGTTTTCCCCAGATCTAAGTCTGTAATTTATGACCTTGGAAAAGTTCTTGAAAATGGATATATAAATTTGATTTTTTTTTTTTTTGATGTTCAACTTGACATCTCAGGACATGTTTGTGGCAGACTAGGCTAGAATTTCTCTTCCACCAGACTCTTACTCCTTATCTGGCTACATTTTTAACAAACGCAAGAGGCCTACAAATATCCTTCCAGAACTGCTAAAATACCACTATTGGGTCATATTCTGATACACTTACTTACCTTTATTAGTAACTTCATTGGCCATCTGCAGGGATGGCTCTAGGCATTTCGCCACCCCAAGCACGGCAGGCAGGCTGCGTTTGGCGGCTTGCCTGCAGGAGGTCCGCTGGTCCCGTGGCTTTGGCGGACCTCCCGTAGCCGTGCCTGCAGGAGGTCCAGAAGCTGCAGGACCAGCAGACCTCCCACAGGCAAGCCACCGAAGGCACTCTGCCTGACCCCCCCGCGGCGCCGGCAAAGCGCCCCCCGCGGCTTGCCGCAACAAGCACGCGCTTGGTGTGCTGGGGCCTGGAGCCACCCCTGGCCATCTGTGCCATTGATTTCAATGGGGATATTCAAGGAGTAAGGTACTACTCAAAGTGAGTACAAGTATGTACAGAATAGGAACTTCAGTTTATAGGGGGCCTTTTCTCATTGACTTTAATTACCTCAGAAGAATGTCTCTAGAGAAAATCTACTATTTACAAGTCTTTCTCTCTCTCTCTTTTGTAGAAGATGTAAAAAAAAAAAAAATTGCACTGACCATCAGTACATTTAGGGAGAATTGCCAACCCTTCTTTGCCTTTTCAGAGATTTTAAAGATCTCTCTAATTAGTATTTTTTCACTTTGCCTTAAAAATGATAGTGAAAACATACACCATTCATTCTAACAGCAGGTGACATAATATGACATTAGTTGTAATAAATTGGATCTGTGAAGTTTAATTAATGTGTGTAAGATGTGAAATCTTCAGACAAGTTGCTATGTGAGTCCTAAAAAAAAAAAGTTGTGTTCTGTCCCAATGCTATATGGATTCAGATTTACTGATTACCATTATGTCTGCGTATGTATATTATATATTTATAGAATGGAGTCTACCTGGCTATTGGACTTGACCTCCTATGAACCCCAGGAAATTAAGAATAATCTTTGCCTGTTTGAGGTGGGGGGTGCACGCTCTGCACCAGCTGGTGTGGGTACATTTGTGTGTGCGCCATTGCCTTGTGTTGGGCGGAGAGTCATACTTGCTCATTTGTGTGTGATCATGTTGCACTGTGCAGGTTGGCCCACATAGTCTACAAGCATACTGTGAACGGAGATCCTTCCTTAACTAAAACCATGGAAATCTTGGAGTTCAGGGTCCTGGGTTCTCTCCCTAGAGTGGCATGTGTGCAGTTTCCCTGACAACCATGTTGTCTGAATGTATGAAACCATGAATGTATTACAGCCGTTATCCATGGGTCTCAGTCATCCACCTTCCTTTCATCCCTCTGTCTCCTCCACTTTCATTCCTACTGCATCTCATGCCATTTGACCATGCTTCTATTCCTCTTGGCACTGCTTCCTTTCATCTGCACATTGCTCATTTGGCCAGATCCAGTTTTTTTTATTTTTTAAGTCAATGGAAAGTCTCCCAACTGACACATGCAGTCCTGGGAGCACCACTGCTTTTTCACTGTTTCCTTTCCCTTTATTACACCCCCCACTCAGCCACTAACACTGAAACTTGGCTGTCTGGAAGGAATGGCTGCAAGGGAACTGTAACTCAAACTCCTCTCTAAACAGCACATAAACCTTTGACCATAATCTAGAGCAAATCAACATCATCATCCCTGGATACCATCATACTTGTCAACACACCTTATTAGAGGTTAGGAAAGCTCCTAAATATTTCAGTAATGATTTTTATTGCAATAAAGAATTGTATATTAAACCATTTTGTATTGCCCTTGATAAAGGGTTTATTTCATGAATGACTGCACAAGCCTCCGGTGAATTTACAGGGAACCTGGACACATCGGTGTGGTACTAGTAAATTCTAGTAAAAGAGAAGGGGAGGTTAGAAGCTGATAAGAAGAGAGGACTCTGGGAAAGAAGATAGTCCAAGCAAGAATAAGCAAAGAGCATAGAGTCGTGAAAGACACACCTTAATATTTGCATCAGCTTTTCTGAAAATGTTTAAGCCATGGATCAGAACTTTAAATAATACAAATGGACCATAATCAGTACTATGAACACCACTGATTAAGGATGAGTTAGGGGGTTCATTTCTTTATAACTGGATGTATTAACCCTGATATTTATGTAAGGATGAAATTTTATGATTAAAAAGCTTCAATGTGTTATGATAAATCTGCATGTGTATTTTCCTTCTGGGGGTTCTAACACAGCTGTGACTAAAAAAAATAATAATCCTTGCACAATATACAGAAAGAGGGTAAACAGGATAAATTCAGCTCCTTTCAAAACTGCTAAGCTGGCAAGAAATGGACTGAGTGTTGGTGGTAGGGGGAAGGGAGGGATCTAGTGGTAGAGTAGGAAATGTTAATGCTTGTGAAGGCGAAAAACTGGAGCCGCAAACACCATAGGCAAAAACTGTGGAATTTTCCCACATGATTCAGCACTTTAGTTTTGACCTCCACCACCTCTACTGTTCCACTCTTGAGAGCAGATGCTGCTGATCATTCCAAATTATGGGGTATTTTGTGGAACATGGGCTCATAGCCTGTAATGCAGACATCTTAAGCACTGCTGTTGGCAAAAAGGTCTTTTAGCACCATCTCAGAGCAATGTTCCTTTCAATGCAAAGGATATGTACACATGGATGAGGCAGGTTCCCTTGGCAAAAAAACAGGTACAAATAAGTGTCTAATAGGGACATGGCTCAAATATTCTGTGCTGCTCTGCACTGCAGAGAAGCAGGGAGTTTGGTGTGAGTGGGCTAGGGACAGAGAGGTGAGACTGAACTTTTCTTTCTTACTTCCACTCTTACTAACAGAACAGGGGAGAAGGAGCTATTATTATCATAACAAAAGAAAGAAGGAAAGGAAAAGTACCTAGCTAGATCACCAAGCTGAGGAAAAGGGAAGAAGAAAGTCTGTTTCTTTTTTTTCCAAGGGAGTTTCTTTAAAAGGATCTAGTGATGAGAAGAGCCTAATTAGAGCAAGGGCCAGGGTTAAGTGGATTAAGTGCTTGTAAAGTGAAAGAGAGGCAGATAGCTTGTCTAATGAAAGGAGCCCAGAGACCGATTGTGAGTGTGTGAGAGAGCGACAAAAGCAGTGAGTCCATCCAGGCTCCAAGGGGAAAGCTAATTGTTAATGGGGTCAGAACACGTACAGATTAATCTTCAGGATCAGAGAATGCACTAAACCCAAGATTAGGACCAACCAGTAAACCCAGCAGGACTTTCTCTTGTTAATAGTAGATGAAAGAGCAGCACCAGAGACTGGAGGTCTGGGGAGCTTGTTCGGCATGTTAAGAGAACATCTGTGTGTTAAGCCAATGTTTAACATTGTATCTGCGTCTCTCTATTGGTGTTGCACTCATTCACCATACTTACATTTCTTTTTATTGCAATCATTATTAGCCCTCTTTTTTAAGGGTTCATCCACTGGGTGCCAACATTACATTTTCATTCCTGGGTAGCGCCTGCATGTCCCAAAGCACAGAAAATTATAGACTGATTGGAAATCATCAAATTATTGACCCCAAACAATGTAGCCTGAGAAAAGTACCCCACAAAATCTAGTGTCAGTCAGACAGGTTAAGTGGATTTCTCCTTAGCGTTCAGATAAGTGAGATGTCTCCAAATTTCCTTCTCTGCTTAGCTGTTTTGCCTCTCTTCAAGCAGCAGATGTTCTAGATTTTCTATGAAGTCAGTGGGATGCAATGCATTCTGCAACACTCCTTATCTAGAAATTCCCAGAGCATGTGATGTGAGATTTGAATGCAGTAGCTAGCACAGCAGAGACTGCCAGGTGGTCCGATACCTCACTGAGCTCCAGTCATATCTTGATTCTTAGGTCAAATTTCCAAACTTGGTCCAATTTCAGAAATGCTGAGAACCCAGAGTTCTCTAATTTCACTGGGTGCTGCTGCTGCTCAATATCATTGAAACAAGGCCACTTGTTTAGCAGACTATGAGTGAGTTCAGGTGCTGAACTGCAGGCATGTAGGTCTGAAAATGTTAGTCATAGTATTGTGTCTTTTCATGTACGTCATATGGTCTCTCTCGTACAGCAAGGGGAAGTTATAGAAGAAAGGAATATGGTTACATCAAATACTAATATGTAGGATTAAGTCTATATATAATAGCTTATGCTTTCTACTGCACCTCCATAAAATCACATCTTTATTTGCAGTGCTTCCTTTAAAAAAAGTTAAATATTGAATAAGCTATGGAGTGAAAGGTATATAATGTTTTTTCATGTGTAATGAACCAGCTCTTATAAATACCTGAAGGAACTTTGCAGTGTACTCCTAATCCTCATCACTGTTACATTGTATTAAAATACTTTTTAAAGCACTGATGAATTTTTCATGAGTTGAATAATTCCTGATTTATGAGCAATCTATGTAAAGAGAGTCATTAAAAAGTTGCATATCGGTGAAAGAAGTATAATAATCAGAATTCCCTGTGGAAGTATTTTACTTGTTGTGTGGGAGAATTTTGTGTGAAAGACCTAGATTCTTTTTTTTTTTTACTTGAAACAGCATGCTGTCAAAGTATTATAGTTCAGCTGTTACCTTTACACGTGCTGAGAATATTATAGTGCTGAATATATATGGTACCTATATTTTACTTGGCTTTCTGCATTACGAAGCCTACCTTAAATAGATTTACTCAAACATTTAGTGTATGCATCATATGTTTAAAAAGCTCATTAGAGACATAGCTAAGCATTAGATTTAGAAATATTAGACAATGTGAAATTTGAAGAAATAAAAGCTGCAATATTAACTAGATCAAACTTTAATTGGATAGGTAATATTTTAGCCGTAGTTTTATTCCAGGAAGCAACTTAGTTTTTAAGAGATTGCATCTGTTCCTGGTTCTTTAATGAAAAGGACTGATCACTAAGGGCCTTTGTTCTAGGATTGTCTAGTGATGGACCCAGTGGAAGGAGGAGTTAGAGCTGTACACAGGCCTATCCATGCAGGAGGACAACAGGCAGCTGGAAAGTAAAACAGTTATTTTACCTTATAGGGGAATCAGGGGCAGCTCCAGGCACCAGCATGCCAAGCGTGTGCCTGGGGTAGCAAGCCAAGGGAGGTGCTCTGCCGGTCGCCACGAGGGCGGTAGGCAGGTTGCCTTTGGCAGCTTGCCTGCGGAGGGTCCGCTAGCCCCGCAGCTTTGGCAGACCTCCCGCAGGCGTGCAGCTGAATCCGCAGGACCAGGGACCTCCTGCAGGCAAGCCGCCGAAGGCAGCCTGCCTGCCGTGCTTGGGGCGGCAAAATACCTAGAGTTGCCCCTGAGGGGAATAAAGCAGAGAAACTGACACCCCTTCTGAAGCTCATCACTTTCTTAAGCATCAGAGCAGTCCTAGGAGCCCTGGGGACCTATTGCTTCCTGAAGCAGAATGAAACTGTGAAGCCACACAGGTTTTTCACTAGAAACTTAAGTTACCATTTTATGCACACTGACTGCTACATGCAATCTTGGGGAATTGACAGACTATCCTGGCCCTAATTAGGAAATCCGTAGCACTTGGGATCACCACCTGTGGGAACTGCTGCTCTGGGAAGGTGATCTCGCATTAGACAGATGCTTTGGGCATGAAGAAGAAGCCCTTAGAGAAAGGATGAAAGCCCTAGAAGGCACAACATCTCCAGAAATACCTGCTTGAGATAGCAAAGGAATGTAAATGGCAGTGTTTCATGCCCATAGTGAGAAGTGTTTAGTATGGGAGACAGCATGAGTAGGTAAAAGAGCCATGCCTTGCACTAGGACAGCATTGCAAGGAATGTGGCAAGTTGAACCATTTTAGCATTGTATGCAAGAGCACAGGTGCACCCCAACCAGATATTTAGAGTCACATAGGCAGCATTTTTAAAACAGTTGGGTTTATCAGTGAACTGCAACACAGCATAGGAAGTCTTTAGGTTACCATAGAGAAATGAAGGCTAAAGCATTGTCCTTTCTGCAGCCCACAAGCCAAGATGTGGGGATCAGGGGTCCCCTCAAGTAGCATCCAGATTCCACTTCAGAGCCTTATACTGTCTTCTATTGGATGCCCTAGATGATTCTTGGAGCAAACAAAAGGAAAGTCTTCTCCCCTTTTTATCATTTTTGTCTCTCTCCTCTGGATTCTTTACCAATTTGTGCACATCCTTCCAAAATTGTGTTGCCCAGAACTGGAGACGGTTCTCCATCTGGGGCCTCACCAGTGCTGAGTACAGTGGGACAGTTACTGCCTGTGTCTTGCATGCAACACTTCTGTTAATACACACCAGAATCATGTTAGTCTTTTTTGCAGCTGCAGCACGTGGACAACTCATATTCAGTTTGCGGTCTACTATAACCCCCAGATCCTTCTCAGTATTACCCCCGAGAAGTTATTCCCCATTTTGTAGTTGTGCATTTGCTTTTTACTTTCTAAGTGAAGTACTTTGCACTTGTCTTTATTGAACTTCCTCTTGTTAAATTCAGACCAATTCTCCAATTTGTCACTGTCATTTTGAATCTTAAACCTGTTCTCCAAAGTGCTAGCAACACCTTTAAGAGTATTCTGTATTCCATTATCCATGTCATTAATGAAAATATTGAATAGTACCAACTTCAGGACAGACCTTGTGGGACCCCACTAGATAAGCCCTCCCAATTTGATAGTGAACTGTTGATAATTACTTTTTGAGTATGGTTTTTCAATCACTTGTGTACTCACCTTATAGTAATTTAATCTAAACCATATTTCTCTAATTTACTTAGGAGAATGTCATGCGGAACTCTGACATGGTGTATCAGGCCTTTTGAGGCCCCCTGCTGGAGGTCTCATGGCCCTACTACATAAGGCCTCAGAAAATGGAGCAATAGAAGAGGGTCCTCCAGGCTGCCTAGATAGGCTGTGGAGAAGCAGCCAATCATAGAGAGTCTGCAGAAAGCAGCTAATCAGAGCCCAGCAGGCTCATATAAAAGGAGTGTCTGGAAAAAACACATCAGTTGCTGGTTGGGGGCAGAATGGTGCTTCTGGCTAAGTGCTGGAGCTGCAGTATGTGGACAGAGCAGTTGCTGGCTAAAGCTAGAGGATCAAGGATGGTACTGATGACTGGGACTCAAGCAAGACTTCAGCCCTGAGGTAATGGTGAAACTGAAGGTGCTATGGCTAAGAGTGTAAGTGGCCCATGAAATGAAGCAGCAAGTAGCTAGAGGGAGGCAGCTGCTACTTATTGGGTCCTGGGGTTGAGACCTGGAGTAGTTGGTGGGCCTGGGGCCCCACCACTGGTCACAAGTGGAGTGGCCTAAGCCCAGAGAAGGGGGTAGAAGACCCCCAAAGAGGGTCAGCATCTAATTGAACTGTGTTAACTACCTGAAGGGGGCTGAACTGAACCAGTGTCCCCACTGGAGAGTTGGGGATGGCCCTAAGGCCCTGCTCCATAGCTGAGCAGATACTGTTAGAAGCTAGCCCAAGAGGGGCTAAGGTTAATCAGGGTACTACGATAGGTCCTGTTTGACCTACTGAGCCTGGAGACAGGGCTACAGACTGTGACATTACAGAGGGTACTGTTAGACTTGTACCCTGGAAGGGGCTTGTTTTGTTTACACACCTACAGACTGTGTGTGACTCAGCCAGAGGGCTGAGCCACTGAAAACCTGCTTGAAAAATTTTACTATTATTAGGGGTCACAGCAAGCAGACTAAATCTGAGTGCAGGTGCAGACACACCCTGCTGGCAGGGGTGCTCACATGAGGTGAGTGGCCCTGTCACAAAAACTGTGTCTAAAGCCTTACTAAAATCAAGGTATATCAGGTCTACTGCTTCCTTCATATCCACAAGATCAGTAATCCTGTTGTGTATTTGGTTGTCATGGTTTTTGTTCCTATGGCAACTGAGTTAGATTATTAGGGGATAGCCCAGCCAGCTTCGGCCGGTTAGGTGAGCTCTGTGTCTGTAAATAAATGGTGGTTTTTTTAGCTGTCTGCTTTCAAGTGATTTCTTCCTAAACCAACTGCCCCCAAGGATATAACAATCCTATCAAAGAAGGAAATGGAATTTGTTTGGCATGACTTGTTCTTGACAAATCCATGATGACTATTCCTGAACTCTATCTTCCAGGTGATTACAAATTGATTGTCTAATCATTTGCCCCAGTATCTTTGGAGGCATTGAAGTTAAGTTGACTGGTCAATAATTTTCTGAGTCTTCCTTGTTCCCCCTTTTTAAAGATCGGTACTGTTTTCCCTGCTTTAGTTTTTTGAGATCTTTTCCATCCTCCAGGAGTTCTCAAAAATAACTGCTAACAGCTCTGAGATTGCTTCAACTAGTCGCTTAAGTACCCTAGGATGAATTTCATCAGGCCCTGCTCACTTAGACTAATTTAAGTTATCTAAATATTCTTTAATCTGTTTGTTCCCTGTTTTGGCTTGTGTTTCTTCCCCCACTTGTTAACCAGATACTCAAGGCCATTAATATTGTCATTAACCTCTTTAGTGAAGACTGAAGCAAAACGGGCATTAAGCACCTCCACTTTCTGAATCCTGTCAGTTATTAGCTCTCCTTACCTACTAAGTAGAAGGCTTCCACTTTCCCTTGCTTCTTTTGCTCTGAATATATTTAAAGAACCTGTTCTTACTGCCTTTTATGTCCCTTTCTAGGTGTAACTCATTTTGTGCCTTAGCCTTTCTGATTTTTTTGTCCCTAAACACTTGTGCTGTTCTCTTGTATTCCTCTGTAGCAATTTGACCATGTTTCCACTGTTCGTGGGATTCCTCTTTGATTTTCAGGTGACTAGAGGCCAATATAGGTCCATCAAGAACTCTAACTATTCTTCCTATATCTTCTTTGCATTGGAATAGTTTGCAATTGTGCATTTAATATTGTCTCCTTCAGGAGCTGCCAGCTCTCCTGAACTGCCTTTTCCGTTAGATTTTTGTCCCATGGGACTTTATATACCAGTCTCTGAGTTTGTCAAAGTCTGCTTTTTTTTATGTCGATTGTCCTTATTCTGCTGCTCTCATGTCTTCCTTTCCCTATAATCATGAAACCATCATTTCATGATCACTGTCACCTAAATGGCCTCTGACCTTTAGATTCACTACCAATTCCGCCCTGTTGGTTAGAATCAAGTCTAAAATGGCTGTCCCCCTGGCAACTTCCTCTACTTCCTGGAACAAAAAGTTGTCCCTGATGCATTCCAAGAACTTATTGGAGATTGTGTTTTGCTGTATAACTTTAACTATCCAGACATTTGTTGGAAAAGTTTCCCCCATTACTATCAGGTCCTGTGTTTTGGATTTACATTGTTTTAGAAATGTCTCATCCACTTCCTTTTCTGGATTTGGTGGTCTGTAGTAGACCTCACATCATGACGACATTCCTATTTTTTTAATCCTTTAATTTTTACCCAGAAACTCTCAATTGAACTGCCTCCCTTGTGGATCTCAGAACAAATGTGTATATATATACTCTATGTATAATATCACCCCTCCTCCCTTTTTTCCCCTACCTGTCCTTTCTGAACAAGCTGTACCCCTCTATACTAATATTCCACTCATGAGACTTATCCCACCAAGTCTCTGTGATGCCAATTATATCCTAATTTAGCTTGTGTAACTATACTATTATGTCTCATTCTTCCTGTTTATTCCCTATATTCCTTGCATTGTTGATCAGATTCCCACACGACTTCTGTCTTGTTGCTCCTTTGACTCTATTGTAATTTTCCATGTCCCGCACAATATCTAACAATCTGCTAAGGTCACATTTTTTTTAGACTTACCTGTGGGTTGTTGTCACCTGCCCCTATTGAACTTAGTTTAAAGACCTCTTCACTAGGTTGGCAAGTTGGTGCAGTTAGTACACAAGGCTTAATACTGTTCCATTTGTTTAGCTTACCCTGCAGTCTGCTTCACCCTTTGCAAATGAAACACTAGTTGGAATCAATACATACATATTGGTAACATTTCTATCAATGATGCTGATCTCCTATTGCCCTGCATATCAAAATAGCAATTTGCTGATATACCAAAAACAAATGTCATCCCATGTGCCCAAGCTGTCCCCCAGAGTCATCCAATTGTGTAAATAGCAGGCATTTATGGAGTTATGTCTCCATTTGAAAATAATGGAAACCTCCTCTGCTATACAATAGCATGCACAAGCTTCACTTTGTAAGGCAAAGTGATGGATTCCCCTCGTTCCCCCTTCTCCCTCCCCAAAGGTACCTTCTTTGTTCTGAAACAACCCATGTTGGGCACTGAACATCAGTAGCTACACACCACATGGAGTGCAAATTCCTTCATGCTGATGGGAGAAAAGAATTGGGGTTTCTTTCTGCAATTCCTCCATGCATGGAACTTCCATTGACTTTAATGGGAGTTCTATGCAGGTGGGATTCAGTCCCTTAAGAGAGATGTAGAATAAGGAAATCTATATACCTAAAGGGTATATGTAGGACAATGCTGAGATGAAGGTATGATCTTCTTGCAGATTCAGCAAAGAGAGGGTAAAAATATTTATCCTAAAATTAGGATAGGAAACAGGATCTAAACAAAGTGAGAGGTCATTCAAGGAACCTCAGAGTCTGGCCCACTGGGGTGAACAGGGGTCTCGGGCAATCTGAAATACAACTTACATGAGGCAATATGCCACAACACAGAAATGCAGTTTAATGTTGAACTGAACCAACATGCAATGTAATGTTGGGTAAATTACTCTTGGGAATATTGGAAGTGTTTCATTTTAACTGAAATGGAATGTTTTGCAATTTCCAAATCAAATGTGTTTTAGCCAGTTTTGTTCTATGAAAGATTTTTGCTAGTTCAACTTTTCATCCTGATTCAAGGGCACAAACGATGTTGAAATCCAGAAAAGAAATCCCAATTTTTTTCAGCTCTGCTCACAACACATTGTGCAGATGTTCAAAATAGGATCACATGTTCTCCATGTCTTGGGCTTGATTACCTCTTACTGGATCCAAATACACCCATGTACACCACTGGGCTCTTTGTATGTGACTTTCCCTGGCCTGGCTGAGGCTTGTATGCTCCACTGGGCTTCTAGAGCTTGACTCTTCTTAGTTTGGCAGCTCCTTGACTGAGGCAGTCAGAAAAAGTCACGGTAGCTCCCAAGCCCACTCATCTGTGGTACCAAAGTGAGCTGTCACACTCAATAGATAGTACAGAGCTTCATAACATGCTCTTCCCTCTCCTTTCTTGCATGGTTTTTACAAACAGTGGAATAGATGATGATTTAAATATCCATATTACCATTGGGCATCTAAGTCAGACCCCAAAATAAATGTGGCAGTTCTCATCACTCAGAACTATTGCTTCAAATTCTGCAGACTCAGATGTATGAGTTTCACCAGGGTCATGTTTTCGAGGCTAACACCCAACCACAACAGCAAAAGACATGCCTGTTTAAAATAAAGCTTAGATTCTGGGGAACAAAAAGCCAGTATGAAACAGGTGTTGGTATGTCAGTCTGCCAGTTACCTGCTGAATCCAAGCTCTTAAGAGAAGATCAGAAGAATACAAATGCAACAGTCTGCATAAGATCTAACCTGACTCTATTAAAGTTCATTTAGATATCTTCTTCCCTGATGTTTAGGAGAATAAAGATACCTTACATTTCTAGCAAACACTTTCTTCTTGCTGACTTTCTTGACCAGCCAGTCTGTCAGACATGTACCTCTAGAATTAGGTGTCTTAAGTTTCTCCCTCTTGGATCCCAAACCATTATAATATGACTGCTTACATGTTAAAAGTATACCAGGATTCATAGTCATATGAGACATGCTGGACCAGGTTACATCAGCAGTTCAAAAGTATAGTATTTTATCAGGCAAATCATACAGGGAGAATTGTAATAGTCTGTTCTCCATAAAATAGTTCTCCTTTATGCTAGCAAAAATCCACTCATCTAGCACTGAAGGTCAGTTTCCTTTGAAAAATAATTTTTTAAATGTCCTTTAAAGGGTCAAGTCAGTTGACCTCAGTTTCTCTGTCTGTTCCTGGTAGAGGCATCACACTGATTCAAACTCTGTCTCTTTAAGTTAATGTAGTTAAATTTTAACCAGTCTTTCTCCTGTAGATCAGTAATTAATGAATCACAGCCAAACTTAAAAACTGTCCCATTGACCAACAAAAGTAAGAGTGGCACAAGCCAGCACAAACATAGGAAGCAAGCCATGTGCGAGAGTGAAGAGGGTTCCTCCTTTGGGATGACTGGAAGACATCCCTCAGACATGGCACAGAGTAAACTAAATAGCTATTTATCAGTGGGGTAGATTCTGATGCCCTTGCTTGCATCGAGTAGTCTGTTACTCCACAAACAGCCCCACTGATTTCAGAGGGACAGCTTATAAAAGCTATTACCCTTGTTCATGCAGAGTTTCAGAAATCGGCCCTAGGGTAGTACTTACACAGCATGAATCACCATTGTGTCTAGGAGTTACAATACTGTACTGTTAGAAACGCATAAGATTAAAACAAGAGTCTATTTTGCTTTCCTGGGATTCAGCTCACAACCAAGTGAGGCTGGTAAGTTTGCAGGATCTGGGTCCCTTGCTTACATCAAGGTAAACTAGCACTAACTCGGCAGAAGTCCATGGAGTATCACTCATGTAGACCTGTTGCAAGCGAGAGGGAATCAGGATCATAGAGCCAGATCCACAGCTGATGTGAACCAGCATAGCCCCAGTGACTTCAAAGAAGCTAGGTCAACTTACAGCAGCTATGGGGCTAGCCATAAAAAGACCTTACAGGTAATATAAGGGTGAGATGAGGCTTGGTAGGTAAATGGTAATGCAAACAGACAGTGTTAAAACATAACAGGAAGTTGATGCAGTGAATGACAATATTGAAGTGGTATAAAGAGGAGAGCTTCATTTGTGTCTTCTGTCATTTAGTAAGTTTGCTTCCTAATTTTATTATCCCCCTAGTCACACTTAGTAATGGCTTACTTCACAAGAACTCATTGTCACCAATGAGACTATACCAGGTGACAAGTGCTATTGCATGGGAATAAGGGAATCACAATCTGGCTATAAAGTTGTTGTTGTTCTAACAATTCCTTTAAAGGCCACTTTCTTGGGAGGAGAAGATATTTTGAACCAGAGTCTTAACTGGTACAAATCAGTGTTGCTCCATTGATATACACCAGCTGAGGATCTGTGGGTCATCGCCTTTATAAACCAAATCTTTGATTGCTACAGCTTTTTTCCCACCTTAATGCTCAAGTTTAGCAGTCTGTGTATTGCCCTAACACAGTGTGCTTACCTTTTCTGAGGAGTTCGGGTTAGATTTTGATCTACAATGTAGATTCTCTTTGGGTGAGTTGTTGTCTTTAACTTTTCCTATGGCTGCTAAGTCACTCCAATGACTGGCTTGATACAGAAGCAGGGAAACTTGACAAGCCAACATCTTTTAGGCATATTTTTGAAATCTAATGTCAACATGTCCCCAAAAGACCTCTCTAGGAAAGGGGATGCCCATTTTTGGCCTCCACAAAAACACTGCATTTCTATGAGGACCTTACAAACCTCCCTGGTAAGATAGAAAACAGACCTTGTATCCCACAGGTCAAATGGGCAGCTGGAAGGCTTATGTATGTAAAAACAATGGGAGTGGGATTTGAAAGAAAAGTCCCAGTTCCTAATGGTGGTGCTGGATTTGCTTCTTGAGTTGTCAGTCTCTTCAAAAAGACCAACAGTTTGAGGTGTTAGGAGCGGTTTCTGCTTTCCCTTTTAGATAGCTTGAAGGGACTGGAGGAGAGTATTGGAAAATAGAAGAGAAGTCTGGAAAGTCCAGGCATCAACACTGTGTAGCTGGCTGAAGAATAATTAAATATATGTTGAAGGAATGAAAAACAAAAGTAACTAAATAGCTTAGTTTAGCTAGGAACTTTAGGAATCACCTGAAATCTTTGCCTTTTAGTGCTACTGAATGAGCACATTGACTGACTCAGAGCAGTGTGAAGTCTTATGTAAATGAATGTTGAAATGACAAGTGGTTGAGGCAATCAACTTTAGATCAAACACTGGAATATGAAATTTAGCAATAAATCACTAATATATAAGCATGTACCAATATCATTTTGTACTTTGTTCTACTCTAAACTCATCTGCTGGGTAACCTTGGACAAACTGCTTCTCCTCTGCTTCAGTTTCCTTCCCCATCTGTAAAATCAGGATAATGACACCAGCCTCTTTTCTAAAGTGCTTTGAGCTCTACTGATAAAAGGGGCGCTGTGTGTATGTAAAAGAGCTAGTTATTACTGCAGAGGCTCTGTTGCCTAGGATAGTGTAGAACACCCCTTTGAATTTAAGACAGCAAAAAGGAAGATCTGCTTTAAAAATAGCACTATTAACTTCCTGAGGTGGTTAGAATAGTCTTCAGGGCAGAAATGATACAAAACAGTAGTTCATTAGGCCTCTACATTTGAAAGTCAAGAAGAGCAAGCCAGATAAGCTGCCTTCTCCACCAGATTCTGTTATTCCTCCATTAATACTGGCCTCCATATGCATTTGCAGGTCATCAACACTCATGTCTTTGTTTTCATTTTATATCATTTAACATTTTACATAAAGGGACTAAACTTGATCCTGCAATATGCTGGGTGACCCCCCCACCACTCTTCTTTAAATCATGAGAAGGAAATCTGGGCACTCAGCATCTTGCAAGAGGTGCCTAGCACCTTGCAAGATTGGCCTTTACCAGGTGTATATATGGTCAATACAGAAGGGCAAAACATTTAGCTGAGTTTTCACTGCTCAGTGGTTGCCATGTATATCGCAGACCACTGTATTGCCAAGGAGAAAAAATGTAATATCATGCATTAAGAACAGGAGCCATTTTGTCAACATCCACAGAAACCAAAAGATCATGCTAATTATCTTACCACAAATATGCCTTTCATCACATGGCCATAGTTGGCCAGTTACCTGTACAGCTAAAACCTGATCCAAAGCCCATGCAAACTTTTCTACTGAATTCCATAACTGCCTATAGGCTAGATTTTTTTTTAAAGGGGCTTAAAACCAGTCTTTTAATTCTTCCTCCAATTTTGCACACTCACAATATTTTGCATTTTTTTTTCCCCCATGCATATAAAGTAGCTAGACTTCTGCCCAGCATATGCATGGAAAAACTGGCTTTAACAATAAACTGCAGGCATGTATTTAAAGGTGGGATGTGTGTATGTACATACTGTGTGGCTTTTTTTAAATGTCCATGTGGCGCCTTTCCTAGACCTGCCCATTCAATATGTACTTAAAGGGCTTGTGTGTAGAAGGGGATTTAAAGATGCTTGAGAGAGAGAGCAACTGCTCTCCACTAATTTTTCCTTCTCAGTTTGTATTATGGTAATACCTAGAGGCTCTAAACAAGAGCAGTGTCCCATTGCACTCTGCCTATTACTGACATATAGAACACGCAGTCCATGCCTCAGAGCGTACAGTCTCTATAGATCAGGGTTTCTCAAACCGGGGTCGCTGCTTGTGTAGGGAAAGCCCCTGGCGGGCTGGGCCGGTGTGTTAATCTGTCCCGTCAGCAGGTCTAGCTGATCGTGGCTCCCACTGGCCACAGCTCATTGCTCCGGGCCCATGGGAGCTGCTGGAAGCAGTGGCCAGTAAGTCCTTTGGCTTGTGCCACTTCTAGCAGCTCCCATTGGCCTGGAGCAACGATTTGCAGCCAGACCTGCAGATGGGGCAGGTAAACACAGTGGCCTGGCCCACCAGGGCCTTTCCCTACACAAGCAGCAACTCCTGTTTGAGAGCCTGTTATAGCTAACATAGGCAGATGTAGGGGGAGATGCAACATACAAAGAGTGATCAGTGATTGGCAAATGGTGTGTTTAATGTCCAGTGTCCTTTTTAAAGGTAGTAATTGACTCTTGAATTGCCTTACTGAACATGATGCTTTTGGCCCTATGGGTGTAGAATGTGGCTATACTTAAGGTGACCATATTTCCCTATGCTGAATACAGAACACCTGGTAAAATTACTTGGATTCAAGCAAGTTCAACAGCAATCAAGCAAAACTATGCAGTACAAATGTTCAAATTAACATCCAGTTGACTGAGTCACTATGGAAAAGAATCCAACTATGCAGTATTTACCTTATTAAAGCTTTAGGGTTTATATGGGGGCAGGTCACACACCTCTCTCTCATGAGGTGGGAGGGGTGGCAGACCAATTTGACCCTCCCTGCTTCCCCTAGGACAGACCCACCTCTCCATATACCTGGCATTGCATCTTCCCAAGGCAACATGTGGGGGGGGGCACCATGCAGGGTCTTATGCCCCCTCTCCAGATTTCTGCCCTGGTTCACGCCAGAATGTGGGGGAAAGCAGCAGCCTTTCAGCACTGTGCAGGAGGGAAGGGATAGGAGCTGCTTCCAGCCTTGGGGATGGGGGTGGAGTGGGGTGACCTGGCTCAACCCCGTCTTTGCAGAGCTCATGTCTTCTCCCCTTCCCCTGCTCCCCTGTGACTGGAAGCAGTTTGTCCTATCCTGCCTGCACATTGTCAAAAGGCAGCTAATGCCTCCAGGCTGCTGCTGGCCATCAACATAACACATCTGCCTCCAGTCCCTGGTTACAACATGGGCAAGAAGGGGTTAATGTCTAAGGTTGCATTGTGCTCCAGGGCCTGGGGAAAGAGAGGCGCAGAGAGAGAGAAGCTATATCTATATCTGTCCCCCGCACTCCAGAGCATAGCAGAGAGGCTTCCCCATACCAGCGCTGCTTAGGGCTTTGGCACATGCAGGGCTCAGCTCCTCCTAGTCAGTGCCCTGGGCTGGAGGGGCTTGAGCTTTTCCAGGGCACTGACCTGGAGGCAGGTGGCGGGGGGCGGGGGAGGGGAAGGAGCCTACTGGCCAGGCTGTTGGTGAGCTGAGAGCTTTGGTTCTCTACACAGCACTGGAAGCAGGACATGCCATGCTGGGGGGGATATGAAAGAGCAGGAAGACTGGGGGGAGGGAGTGGTGGTGGTAAAGGAGCAGGGAGAGGACAGCAAGAGGGGGAGCACACAAGGCCAATGGGACAGCAGCAGAGGCGACACATAACCGGTGCATTCACCAGCCACCACAACACACCACCAGTGGTGGCTGGAAAAGGGACAGGGTCCTGCTGGCTGAGAGCTGGCACGCAGCAGGGACTGTGCTGATGGACCAGCCAGGGGGGCAGCTGGCTCCACATGCTACAACTTTGCCCCAGCACTAGGCTTGCACTCTGACTTCCCATCGTCTGCCACTGGACATCCTCTTCCCCCTACCTCCTACTACTGGTAGGTGGGCAGTTGGCAAGCAAGGATCTGGTCAGCAGCAGGACCTGGCAGTACTGATTTTTTTTGGAGGGGATAGGGGGAAGGACAGAAAATATGGGACAGGTTGCCTCTTTTCTTTAAAAAAAAAAAAAAGTCAGGACATTTTCAGGAAGGCTTAAATATGGGCCTGTCCCTTTAAAAACAGGATGTCTGGTCACCCTGGCTATATTGCTCATTGATGCATTCTGATGTTAACCCTGTCCTATGGGATTATGTGCTGCTCTTGATTAGCCTGAATTTTGAATGTTGACACGCTACAGTAATTTCTGACTACTTTTTGTGAATGGAACATTGGTCAAGTAGGGGCATTCTTCCCCTTCCCCTTATAACTGCACTCCTATGCTGGGGACAGTATGGAGCCAAAGCACTTGCGGATTAATCATTGGTGCTGCTCCCTTTTTAATGGTTAGGCACACAGGGGCAGGGAATACCTCAGTGGTTTGAGCATTGGCCTGCTAAACTCAGAGCTGTGAGTTCAATCCTTGAGGGGGGCCATTTGGGGATTGGTCCTGCTTTGAGCAGTGGGTTGGACTAGATCTCCTGAGGTCCCTTCCAACCCTAATAATCTAATAGAACTGAGCAGATCACTCTGTGCAGTGTACCAGCTAGGGTTCTGAAAGTAGGTGCAGAGGGGGCTTGAGTTGTGATCTTGCCTTCCCTTGCCCCAATCCATGCTTAGTTTGGATCACAGGATGTACAGGAACTGATACTGTAAGCACGCATGGGCAGCCATGAGAAGGAGGGCAGCATCATGTGCATTTCTGTCCTTACACAGGGACCACTCACAATCTGGGCCTTAAAGAAATCTTTCTAGCTCAATCTTTTTGGCAAGGAGTTTGGCTACTAAATCAGGAGGGAGTTGGGAATTTAAAATAAGGGTTTAACTTTTATTGTTAGTCAAAAATAAAGGAAACCTGTGAGTTTATATTTCATATACTCTACTGTCTGGATGAAGATGGATTGCAGGAAAAGGTGGGACGACGACAACAGTAGCCTAGACATAGGGAGGGGAGACTCAGATCTTTGGGTATCTATTGGCAAACAGCAGTTGTGTGGTGGTGGGTTTCTTGTTTTTTCTTTTGGGCAAGGATAAGGTCACAGCAGGACACTAATAGCTTAAGAACACTCAGTCACCTACTTGTTCACAAGCCAGAGATTACAAGTACTCTGGACATTAGAGATACCTTTGCCTATCATTTTTGCAAGCATAAAAACACTGTAGAAATAAACATCAAAACCTAACAACCCAGTCTCCCTATGTATTCAAACACTGGAGTAGAAAAAGAGATGGCAGAATTACAGGACTCTCTGGAATCAAGAGATAACAAAACGTGCTGACTTTACATCAGCACTACATGGCACTAGCCAGCTCTATTTTGCTCTCATTAGAGACAATGTTCCTTTACATCCTACCACAGCGTACTTCGTCTGCCAACCCACTAAAAAGCAGGAGACTTCAGGTTTGCATACATTTCCATATTTTTGCATAAATCTAGGAACAAACTATTAGAGCACACATGCCTTCCCTTTTAAAATTTACAGTGAAACAAAACCCCAATGCAGGGAGGTAATTACAAGCACATCGAGGATGTTTGTGATTGGTGCCTAAGGGCTTGTTCACATTTGAAAGTTAATTTGAATTAGGGTGTAAATTCCAAGAGCATTGCTATTCTCAATAACTGCACGTATAGACGCACTTATCCAAAATAAGAGTGTCTATCCATGGAGACTTTAAGTAGCTGAGTAGCTATTCCTGAATAACTCAATGTGTAGACAAGCCCTTGTATACAAAGCAATGAAATACATAATTGTCCTTGTCATATGACAATCCATAGATTCTTATAGAAATATCAGACTGGACTGACGTTCTATCTAGTCCAGTATCCTGTTTCTGACAGTTGTCAGTAGCAGATCTTCAGCAGAAGATGCATAAAAACAAACCCAACAATAGTAGACAATTAAGGGCAGAGAATTCCATAGAGGAAGCTTATGATCTGAAACATGAGTTTATGGCCCTTCTAACTTCCCTCATCTTATTTAATGAAACTGTAGACATTTGTATTAGCTGTATAAATATCTAATGTATTTTGTACACAGTGTTGGTCCCAGGATATTAGAGACAAGGTGAATGAGGTAATATTTTATTGAACCAATTTCTATTGGTGAGAGAGACAAGCTTTCAAGCTGCACAGAGCTCTTCAGGTAACCGATGTCCCAGGTCTTGAATCCCCAGACAGCCACTACATCCTTACCTCCACCCAATGTCTGCTAAGACTTGGTGGGCTGAGAATATAGCTGGACTATAATCTCAGCTAAGGCCCCACCTCCTGACTAGAGGATCACCCATCTCTGATTGGTCCAACCTCACTATTTAAGCCAGAAGGAGGCATCAGAAGTTTGTCTGTGTGCATGCTTGGGAGCCTGCTTGTGCCTGCCTCCTGCACCAACCTGATTCTTGCTCTGCTCCTAGGCCAGCTGCACACATGCCTTTGCTCCTGTTCACAACATGCTCCTGTTCCTTATTTGATCCTTGCCTCTTGTCCTTACACCTTGCCTCCAATCATCAGTTACCAATCCTGGCTCTGACCCTGGCCTCTGACTTGACCCTCAGCTTTGGCTTTTGATAGCTGGCCCTCAGCTTCAATTCTTGTTTCTGACTCAGGCTTGACCCCTTTCTCTGGTAACTGGAAGCAGACTCTGGTGCTGATACCTGGCTTCATTCCCCAACTTGGATGAGTGCTCTGCTCACTAGACCTGACATCTGCTCTCACTACTAGGCCAGACCACATCTCCTTGTCCCTAACAATAACTTCTCTTGTTCTCAATGATATCTTGTTGAAATGAATGAATTCCACAGTTTTAATTGTCCCTTAAAATCCTTGTAGTTGTCTTACACCTGCTGTTTGCTTAAGGAGTGCTTTTGAGAGTTTTTAAAAATATTGTTGTAAAGATTATTTTTCCTATCCATCCATGTATGAAGATGAGGGATATTGATACCAATGAGTCCAACTGTGAGATCAATTTTGTTATACAGAGACACTATTTTAGAGATTAAAAATGACAATCATGGTTTTCACCTAGGGGAAAAAATCATTGTGTTTTATATCGCTGCCAGACAACTGAGGCTTATGTTAACAAGATCCCATTTAATATTATGGGCATTTATCTACGTAAGCCTTCTCTTTTTATCTAACCTCACAAAGAAACTATTGTTAGTGTTCAATTAAGAAAATTGTCCATTTTAATGAATTCTATGTATATCTTTATCTTTATCTTAACTTCCCAGTAGTGCTATATACAAGAGTGGCTACCTTTTAAACCACAAGCTTAGTCACTCTGTTTTTTCCTTTGTAAAGGTCATCTGCATTTTACTTTTTTTGGCTCCTGACTCAAATCTTAATCTCCTACATTCCTGGGAAGTACAGGGCATTTCCAAAAAGCTTTCATTAGTACAGGAAAGGCTTTGACTTTTTTGCATTCAAGTCCCACAGGCTACCTGCAAGTTTGACACCTCTCACTACATCAGGAAAGTCTCTCAGCTACTTTTGTGTTAGAGCACCTGATCTTCCAGAACAGTATTTTTAAATTAAAACTGAGTCAATACAGCTAAGAGGTTTTCCTAGTCACTCTCAGCAGGGCGCAGCTAAGGTAGCAGCAGAATTCAAGTGCAGCAAGGCTAATAGAGGGATCAGTTGCTGAAATAGAATTAAATTCAGGGTCAGGAATTAAACATGACAAGGATTAACAATTTGACTGAGCACACAGGGGGAACAAAAATTGCATTGGTGTTTGGTAATTGTGGCAGCTGCAGAAAACTTTTTTAAAAAAAATGCAATCACACATTGGGCCTTTATGTGTTGAGTGGAATATTAACTGTAACACAGCCCCTGAAGTTGATATTGCAGTCCCTCTGGATGGCTGCTTTCACCACTGCATGCCATAGCCAATCGCTCGAGCTGTCACAGCCTGTGCGTGTGTCAGGATGGAAAAAAGTCCTCCAGAAAAGTGTTTTTTTTTCTAATGGTGCTTGTTGTCAAAGAGAAGTGCTGTACTTTTTCACTCCAGTGGTCCTGCTGGCACCAGTCGACATGGTGTCTTGATTTATCCAGTCCAGGATTATGCCAACTTCAGTTTGCTGGCTTAACTTTTGTATAGGCTGCATCCAGCTTCTGTGCACTGGCCATGACCCTTCCATATAATTAAAAGCAAGGTCTAATGACTATTAATGAATTCTTGCAAAGTATATGAATCTTGCACATATAGGAGCCAAAACCAACATAACCTTCTGTTGAAGAGGGGTCCTGAGAAGCACAGGACTTGCATTACCCTAGAGGTTCAAAATCACTTTTTTTCATGGTTTAACATGATTTGACATGGCATGTCTATCTGCTGCATATGGAGTAGTTAGATTATGTAGACCTGAACCACAGATGGATCAGTGTATAAAGCAGAAAACTAGGGAATTATAAACTACTTTCATCTATAGTAGATACAGGGCCATATAACCTAAAATGCCCATGAAACTAGAACCATGGGTCCCACTGAGGGCCCATTTTGCAAAGGGACGTGGACAAGGGAACAGCTGTGGTTGGTGGACAGTCCATGATCAGGAGAAGCTGGCTGGCTGGCACCCATTAGAAGCTGCATCTGGTGCTGTATAGAATAGAGGAGCAGCATGGCAGGTAAGGTCAGGTTGTGACCACCTTTATACAGCAATATGGGGGAGGGTTATGAGCCCCCCCCCCACTCTTTGCATCAGTAATGTGTGGGGCTGCTCCCTCAGTGTGCCCATGCAGCTCCACAGCATTTCCAATGGGGAAGCGAGCGCTGTGGAGGCATAGGCACTAAGGTTGTCATGATGGTTGCTTCCGACTGGATGATTCTACTCAATGCCACAATTTGGCCCTAACTGGACAGCAGGTGAGTAAAACAGCAGCCCTGGGTGGGGAAGAGGAGGGGAGGCAAATTGTGAGGAGGTGATGCTAAGCCAGAGAAGGAAAAGCAAGTATGGAAAGGTGCACTGCAGCTCTCTGCTAGCTGACTTGTAGCACACCTGGAACTCTAAGCTAAAGGGCTAGGAAACAGATGTTCACCAATGAAAAGCTATAGGTTGTATAGGGTATGGGGTCCCTCCCACCACAACCCTCCCCTAGCCCCCCTGCAATATTTTGTTTTCTGGTGCAACAAAAGGAGAGTCCCACTGCTGTGATGGGGGATTTTTCACTTTTGCCATATGGCACCACTTCCAGGGTCCCCATGCTGCCTTTTTGTTTTTGCTTGGTTGCTCCGTGAGGGGTACTGAATGTTTTCTATCGTGGCCAGAAAAACCTCTATTGCCAGCTCCGTTGCCATAGCCAGCAAACCTTTTGTTTTTCTGTCATCTCATCCTTTCACCTTGATGATCTCATATTTCTCTACCCCTCTGGATTTTATCATAATCCTAGTCTGCCAGCTCTTTGGGGAAGGGGATTAGCACAATGGATCCTGATCCTTGATTGGTCCCTATACATACTACTTGTGGCACTACAAGCTTCCCTATGCTAGAAGGCAAGGAGTTCTCTGGTATCTAGCGGAGAGATTCAGTGACCTGACCAGCTCAATGTACCCCAACTCACTACTGTTGTCTGTATCTAAAAATTGTCATTGGGAAAATTAATCACTCACTGATAATTAATATTCTGGCATGTCTGGCAGTCAACTCAAAGGATTATGCAAACGTGATGGAATTATAACTAAAAGGTATTTAAACCATCCATGTCAAGAGTTGCTTAACAGGCTTTCGTCTAGACAAAGGAAAGAGGCCAACACCTCAAATGAGCTGTGGACAAATTTAGTGGACTATTCATTTGTATCAGCTTGGCATTGTACAAATCTTCAGTGGGGGAGAAGACAGCATGGAGTCTTCATGCAGCAGGGAAAAGAACTTTTTTTGGCGATACATTTCAGAAGAAAGCATCTCAAAGTTATACTGGGAGAGGGGAAACCCCTACATTCTCCCTCTCTTGAGGAGATGAGAAAAACCAGTGCCTTGGACTCCAAACAAACATGAGTTAAAAACACCATGTAAGCTACAGGCTCTGTTCAAGATAGCTACCTCACCACTCATCCTTTTTCCAGCAAAGGCTCACTTGCTCTGAGCAGAGCTTGCACATTTCTGGCTACCCAAGCTGACAGTGTAGATGTACCCTTAACTGGACATTGATGGCTCAAATTACAAGAAGGTCAGCTTCCATATCAGTTTCAGTAGCTCTCTCTAAATCTAATGAAAGTCTTAGAGGCCCCAAGCCATTGTCAATATAATTCCAAGCTATCTGAAACTACCACATTTTGGTCCATGGAAAAAATTGATAGTACTGCATGCATTGGGGAATCTCTTCATCAAAGGGAAATCAATCTCTCTCTCTCTCCCCAAAAAGTCTGCACAATTCCTTTTCATACTGAAAATGATCAAATTGACAAACACGAGTGTGGAATTTCCCCACTGCAAAAATGTGCTGCTCTTAGAATATCAGGGTTGGAAGGGACCTCAGGAGGTCATCTAGTCCAACCCCCTGCCCAAACCAGGACCAATTCTCAACTAAATCATCCCAGCCAGGGCTCTGTCAAACCTGACCTTAAACTCCTAAGGAAGGAGATTCCACCACCTCCCTAGGTAACCCATTCCAGTGCTTCACCACTCTGAGTGAAAGTTTTTTTTCCTAATATCCAACCTAAACCTTCCCCACTGCAACTTGAGACCATTACTCCTTGTTCTGTCATCAGGTACCACTGAACAGTCTAGATCCATCCTCTTTGGAACCCCCTTTAAGGTAGTTGAAAGCAGCTATCAAATCCCGCCCTCTTTCTTCTCTTCTGCAGACTAAACAATCCCAGTTCCCTCAGCCTCTCGTCATAAGTCATGTGCTCCAACCTCCTAATCATTTTGTTGCCCTCCACTGGACTCTTTCCAATTTTTCCACATCCTTCTTGTAGTGTGGGGCCCAAAACTGGACACAGTACTCCAGATGAGGCCTCACCATTGTTGAATAGAGGGGAATGATCACATCCCTTGATCTGCTGGCAGTGCCCCTACTTATACAGTCCAAAATGCCATTAGCCACCTTGGTAACAAGGGCACACTGACTCATATCCAGCTTCTCGTTCACTGTAACCTCTGGGTCCTTTTCTGCAGAACTGTTTCCTAGCCATTCAGTCCCTAGTCTGTAACAGTGAATGGGATTCTTCTGTCCTAAGTGCAGGACTCTGCACTTGTTCTTGTTGAACCTCATCAGGTTTCTTTTGGCCCAATCATCTAATTTGTCTAGGTCTCTCAAAATCTTATCCCTACCCTCCAGCCTATCTACCACTCCTCCCAGTTTAGTGTCATCTGCAGACTTGCTGATAGTGCAGTCCATGCCATCCTCCAGGTCACTAATGAAGATATTGAACAAAACCGGCCCCAGAACCAACACTTGGAGCACTCCACTTGAAACCGGCTGCCAAGTAGACATGGAGCTGTTGATCACTGCCCATTGAGCCCAACGATCTAGCCACCTTATAGTCCCATCCTCCAGCCCATACTTCTTTAACTGCAGTGGACACCTCACTATGAGGCAAAACAAGAGTAGTTATCCTGTCCTTAAAATGGAGTTCAACTCTCCACCCCCCAAAAAATATCAAGATTAGGACAAAGTTCAGATTTGTGCTTTCTCTAGCTTTGCCTGCAGATCATATATATTTAAAATGCACTAAATCTTGCTGTAGCCACCCATGGGGTATTTTTCTTCCTCCCACCTCTGTCAGTTCATTAAAATTCAGCACAAATACATTAAGGGAGCCCATCACACTATTAGTTAAGAACTACTCGACTTTGAAGTCAAGAGGAACTTCTGCTTAACAAGTGAAGGCACAATGCAGCCCAAAGCTACCAAGTTGCTCACTTGAAGAATGTTAGAGGAAATGGGTTATGATCATTGCAGTCTGCCTCTCTTGTAGAGTTCCTTACTACTAGGGCTACTATCCATTAACATTCTAATTAGTGGCTTTTCCATTAGTGAATTTCTTTTTGCCTAGGGGAAGGCAGTTGTGAAGAAGTGAACTAATGTTTAAGAACTGTCCCTCTTTAATGGCCGGTGCTTCTTTAGTGCCTGCAGTAATTCACAGGGAATGGGCAGGATACCCTGAAGATGTAGTTTCCTGACAGATGTTCAGTATCCCATTATTAGGGGTCAGATCTTCAAGTGATATAAAGTGGCATAGCACCACTGAGTTCAATGAAACAAAGCTGATTTCTAGCTACTGAAGATATGGCCTTGATCTTGTTCTAGATGATTGCGCTTGGAAAATCATTTTTTTATTTCTTGTGGGGATTGGAATAAGCAATAGAATACTCTGAAATGACGACAGCTTGGCAATAGTCACATCTTCATACCAGGTATCAGCTGCAGCCACCTTGTACAACTAAGCCCTAGCTGGCCACCCGGGTTCTAGGCCCACTGCTATTGCCACAGTATTAACAATTGTAGTTTGAACTGTAGCCCTCTTCAGAGCATGTCGTAGTGAGCTTCTGTGGAAGTGACCCAGCTATGGCTAGGCCACTTGAGGGCCATGTTCAAAAGAAAAGGTTGTAAACTCCTTGTTAAGCAAAGGTGGAAAAAATATCCTTTAGTACTTGATTGTCACTGCTGGGGTGCAGCCTCACCCATGCCCCGTTATCACCATGACAGCAGGTGCTGCCACTCAGCCAAACTGGGCTACCTGAGTGCAAACAGCCACCAACCAATTTCCCAGCTCCCTAGGAATGCACCCCCTTCTGGAGTATACACCCAAAATTATACCATCTTGTACTGCACAGGGAACTGTATAGCATAAGTTCAGAGTTCACTCCTCCCTCACTGTGAAGAGGAAATGCAACAGTCCCGTGAGTTAAGATTCCCAAGCACATCACGCCAACCTTACTGGTTTAGATTAAAATATAGAATCTGTAGTTAATAAACTTATTGAGCCCAACAATCTAGCCAGCTTTGGGTATGTCTACACTACCTGCCGATTGATCTGTTGGAGATAGATTTATCACATGGAGTGGAGACATGATAAATCAATCCTCAATCGCTCTCCTGTCGACTGCTGAACTCCAGCTCGGCAAGAGGCAGAAGCAAAGTAGACAGGGGAGCCACAGCAATTGACCCTGCACTGTGAGGATGTGAGGTAAGTCGAACTAAAATATGTCTACTTCAGCTACGCTATTCTCAGAGCTGAAGTTGTGTATCTTAAGTCGGTTTTTTTTTCCCCCTCTCACCCCCCCCCAATGTAGACCAGGCCTAAGAGATAGCAAACAGATCGAAGTAGATTACCTAGCAAATAAACAAAAATGCAAACCAAACTTAATGTACTAGAGAGGTTCAATATGAATTAGCCTTTTATCACCCTGACGGATGATACAAGCAGGCTTGCAGATCCTCCGAGCACAAGCTGCGCTTGCTTTGCAGCTTCAGATCCCCACCCCCATTCCAAGTCTTTGTCTTTTGGAGCTTTGCTTAAGTATTTAGTTGCAGGGGAGTGAAGAACCAACAATGTCATTCCCTGCCTTATATAGTTGTATCTTAAGGTGGGAATCCTTTTGTTCCAAACTCAGTTCTCAGACCAGCTTGTGGAAAATCACAACCCCCCCCCCCCCCCCACCCCATGGAGTCCAGACTCATGTGGGCTGGTCACATGCCCTTGCAGAGTCAGAGCAGCCATTGCCTACAGGCTGGCCAAAACATCCCCAGGAAGGCTCACTGGGTGTGGGATACTTTTCCTAAGGCCTCTTGTCTTTCCTAATGCCCCATTATCCTGAATGGGCCCTCCACAACCAGCTATATAGACTGGAAGCATTTTGCCTAGCGGGTGTCACCCAGATGTGACAATATGTGAAATACAGACACAGTCAATATTTATAACTTCAGATACATAAATGATACATGCATACAAATAGTATAATCCTATTCAGCAAATCATAACTTCCAATGACACCTTACATGACTCATCTTGTACAAAATACATCATAATTATGCCATAATCATATAATATCACTGGAGAATATGGGATGCAGTGTGTCAATACTGTTGCAACTTCGGAGGCAATTGTGGAATTGCCAGCCTAGCCTCACCAGGTTGAAAGCCTGATTGGCAAGAGGAGTGAGAATGAAGATAGCACCTTGGCCCTTCTCTCCCAAATAGCATCGGTTCTGTCCAAACTCAATCGATCTTGAGCTAACAAGCACTCGCATGGGCCCCACACCTGAACACCTCTCAGGAGCTTGGTTCAGGAGCATCTGTAGTTCTGACATGTATCAGAAACTCTTAAAACAGATTTGTTCCCTATACATGAGTTTATAACAAAATATGGGTTGATTGTCACTTCTCCTCCTATCGTTATGGCCAGACCTATACTTTGTGCATACGCATGAGTGTCTGTGCCTGGCGCACATCTTCATGACCCAAGAGTTTAATTTTAAATTTTGAGGTAAAGTTTGTACAGTATGAAGGTAAAGAAGATGGCTCTTAATCTCCACACTGTGGGTGCTGTTAATGGTTCAGTATCAGAGCTTCTTATGAGGAAGCATGAGCAGAGTTTGGGTAATTCATTAAATACTAAAAATATAAAAATAGCCTCTTGATTTGACAGCAAGTTGAGATTAGTTAAAAAAATAAAAGCACCTGCATTGTCGTCATAAACAAGGAATTCAACACTTATCCTCTAGCCAAGCTGCTTCCCTAGTCTTATCTTTTAATTAAACCTGAACTTTAGAATAAATGTGACTGGCATGCCAGTTTATTAAATGAAATATTGATGGGTGCCTACTGGATTCAGCCATTAGTATTCTATATAGGGGCGGGGTGTGTGTAATCATATATATAAAAAAATTCCCCTCTCACCCCTATGGGTGGTATGTGTCTTCCTCAACCTCGGGTCCTCTACCAGAGGCCTGGGAGTTTGAGGGTTCTGCGCAGTAT